>NC_043013.1:48850991-48855991 GCF_006345805.1 Octopus sinensis | reverse complement strand
TATAAAGCTTCTTCCAATGCGCCAGAGAAAAAATTTGTTTGCTTGTTATCAGTCGTAAGACACCTGTTGTTTTCACCGTTCACCGTTATGCTTCTGTATTTCATGTTTCTGTATTCCATTATTGTTTTTTGTTTTTTTTATATCTGTCCCTTTTGCTGTCCTGGTGTTCGTATGCATTCGATCCTTCTTCCAGGAAATCTACGCTTCCAGCTTAGTTTTTCTAATGCTCGTTGCTTAGTTTTTCTTGGAGGGCTGGCCGTGATCTAGTAATCTCAAGATTAATCAGCCGAAATTACTACGATGATCCGGTTCTTGACTGAAGACTGAGGGTTTCGAATGTCTTGTCCATGTTTATTGTACCGTCTTCTAAGAGTTATACGTTCTTGTCCATGTTGTATTTTTCTACATACCTTAATATATATATATATTATATATATATATATATTATATATACTATATATATATATTAATATATAATATATATATATATATATATGTAGACGGAAACTGAAAGAAGCCTGTCGTATATATGTATATATATATATATGTGTGTGCGTGTATATGTTTGTGTGTCTGTGTTTGTCCCCCTAGCATCGCTTGACAACCGATGCTGGTGTGTTTATGTCCCCGACACTTGACACTTAGCGGTTCGGCAAAATGAGACCGATAGAATAAGTACTGGGCTTACAAAGAATAAGTCCCGGGGTCGATTTGCTCGACTAAAAGGCGGTGCATCAGCATGGCCACAGTCAAATAACTGAAACAAGTAAAAGATAAAAAGATAAAAAAAAAGATATATATATACATATATACATGAATATATTTATATGCGAACACACATATGTATGGATGTATACACACACACAGACAGGAATAGAGAGAGAAAGATATGTATTGTCGGATGGGTTTCTGCATGTATCTATGTATACGTATGCATATATGCATTCATTTACCCTTCGCATGTTTATTTTTTTTTTTGTTTTTTACACCTGTAAATCTCATATGACCATAGCTATCTCGTCTGGAAAGCTTTGCTTTAATATGTGTTTATGGAGCACGGTGAGACAGCACTGAGGTATTCAATGCCAGTCACATTGTTAAAGAAGTTTAAAAGACCATCAGTTGTCTGTACAGCAGGTTTGCCTTCTCTTCTCGTCTGGTATTGTTCAGACGAGAGCTAAAACGCCCGTTTCGACGCTGCCGTTGCCAGAAGAAAGTTAAAGACGGCATTGATTTGCTCTTCTGGTTTTGTTGTCGATTAAACAATCGAACTCATTACTTGACGCGTAATTTAGTTCAAGCCCAGAGAGGTGAGAGATAAAACTAAGCTCGGCATATGTGTATAGGTGCGCATATATATATATATATATATATATATATATATATATATATTATATATATATATATATATATATATATATATTAATCAATAATAGGGTGGCAGAAAAAAATTTTGTAGAATCTTTTTGCCACCAGCGGCCTAGTGGGAAAAAATTAAATAGTCATAGACCATTTTTAAGTTCAACATCAACAATCAGGAACGGCCATGATAGGCCATTCACCCACTAGAAATAACAGCCAAAGCTTCAACCGCAAATAAAGATTAATTCCGCAAACAGGAGAAAATTTAAAAAACATTTACCCTGTAATTTCTTGTACGATGCACCGTTTCATCTGCTGTTTAATGGTAAACTAACCTGATTAAATTAAATCAAGCCAATCTTCCATAGGCCCTCAGATTCTTCAGCAAGAAATAGCCAAGTCGGAACAGATATTTTCACACGAGGCATTTCAAACCCTGCCAAGGTAATATCTGACCTAAAATTTTCAAATCGTCGCACTCGCGCCAATTTATCGGCAGCAAATAAATATAAGCCGTCGATTCCATTACGGAATTAACCAGAAAATTCATAATTAATCAATATAGGGTGGCAGAAAAAAATTTTGTAGAATTCTTTTTGCCACCAGCGGCCTAGTGGGAAAAAATTAAATAGTCATAGACCATTTTTAAGTTCAACATCAACAATCAAGGAACGGCCATGATAGGCCATTCACCCACTAGAAATAACAGCCAATATATATATATTATATATATATATATATATATAACAGCCATATATATATATATATATATATATATATATATATATATATATATATACATACATTCCCACTAGACCGCTGGTAGCGATAAATTTCTATTGAATTTTTTGCTACCCTAAATTGATATATATATATACATATATATATTTATATGTAGATATATATATATATATATATATATTCGCACATATACACACACTGACACATACCACATACCACAAGCGAGCGAGCGCGCACACACACACACACACACACACAAACGCACACATACACGTACACACATATACGACGAGCTTCTTTCAGTTTCCGTATACCAAATCCACTCACAAGATTTTAGTCGGCCCGAGGTTATAGTGGAAGATACTTGCCCAAGGTGCTACGCAATGGAACTGAGCTCAGAGCCATATAGTTGGGAAGCAAGCTTCTTATCACACAGCCACGCCTGCGCACATACATGTATATGTGTGTATATATATATATGTGTATGTGCGTGTGTGTATATATAAGAGAGAAGCACTCCGTCGGTTACGACGACGAGGGTTCCGGTTGATCCGAATCAACGGAACAGCCTGCTCGTGAAATTAACGTGTAAGTGGCTGAGCACTCCACAGACACGTGTACCTTTAACGTAGTTCTCGGGGATATTCAGTGTGACACAGAGAGTGACAAGGCCGGCCTTTTGAAAATACAGGTACAACAGAAACCGGAAGTAAGAGTGAGAGAAAGTTGTGGTGAAAGAGTACAGCAGGGATCACAACCATCCCCTGCCGGAGCCTCGTGAAGCTTTAGGTGTTTTCGCTCATTAAACACTCACAACGCCCGGTCTGGGAATCGAAACCGCGATCCTATGACCGCGAGTCCGCTGCCCTAACCACTGGGCCATTGCGCCTCCACTGTGTGTGTATATATATGTGTATGTGTGTCTGTGTATATATTATATATATGTATATATATATATATATATATATATATATATATATATATATATACACACACACACACGAGATACTGGACCGTGACCGCGTGTGTACCGTTGGCTGTACTCTTACGCCACAACTTTCTCTCACTCTTTCTTCTATTTGGCCTGCCCGCTTAGCCAGTGAGGTGGCGTCATTTGAAGGCTAAACAATGCGAAGCGCATTTTGACCAGCGCTACTTCTTTTTCGGTCGGTCACGGTGATTACGGTGATATATATATATATATATATATATATATATATATATATATATATATATATACATATATATATGATGAAGCGAAGTAGTTAGTTCTAAAATCTCTATAAGAGACCCAAGTAGTAACTTTACCGAAAAGTAATGGTTGTTAGCACCTCAACGTGGTTGTTTCGTACAGTACGATGTTGCTACTTCTCAGTTGGAACTAGCTACTTTGCTTGTTGCAAGATCAGCGGCTGAATGTCGCTTATTTATTGATATATTGCGATCTGGGAAGAATGACTGCCACGTCTAGCAGACAAGTGCACAGTACTGAGAAAGGGTAGGGCCCTTAAACCGGCTGGTCTACTAGTCCTGTCAATGCTGGTTGAGAGTTGTTCGGTCTCTTGTGTGCAATATAACGGACACTGATAGTGTGTCATTAACCAGCTGGAGGAGGTGCCCTCCTGGGGTTAAAAAAGAGTAGTAACATTGTTCTGTACTAGGCCTCGAAACCGGTTTTATATTATGATCAGTAAAACCGAAACGGATTTGCCAAAACCGATTTTAATGCTTGCTGTTTCTATTTTTTTTTTCGCAAATATTTTTCTTTTGAAGAAATATCGTTGAAACTGAACTGTTGTCGGTCGCCTTTAATTGAGAGTACTGTCTGTTTCATTGAAACATATCGCAACATATCAGTTCTCACATTCTCTCCCCTTGAACCTTAGATCAGCACCTTGTCATTTCCTTCGCTAACCCCTGGCTGACTCTTTGAATTTGGAGGTAACAGAATTTATTAATAGCAAGTCAAGGGGATGCTGTTAGTCTTCAGTCAGGTGATCTTTCTCGTTGAGCATATGTAATAACCAGTTACAGATTCATTTCAAGGAAATAACACTAACTAAATTTTTTCTTAATTATTTTCATTAGCCCTAGCATGATAAAAAAAGAAAATCAACTGTTTGGAAATTTTTCGATAGGAAAAACAAAGATGAAGCTCAATGCAATAAGTGTGATAAGATCATGAAGTCTTCTGGAGGATCTACTACGTCTCTGATCTTGCACTTGAAGAAAATTCATCAAATCAACATAAATCAAGATGCAAACCAGCCTCCTGTGAAAATGACAACAACAATGGAACACTTTTTAACAAAGGAATCAGTAGAAGAAGTTTCAAAGTTAGCTGCTATGGATTGATTCTCTTTCAATTCAATCGCGAAAAGCGATTTTATACAGAGAAATTTTCATAGTCAGAGAAACAAATATGATAAATTACAACCAACATTTGCAAATGGAGTCAGGAATATGGTAATGAATTATTACATAACCAAGAAAGAAGAACTTATTCATTATTTCGAAATAAACGATATATGAACATAAATGTTCATGGGAAAGATAGTCATTGGGAGTTTGGTCTTATTGAGATCCATGGCTCCCTTAATAGCAGGAGAACAGAGCAATTGGTGAAAGGACATCTTCGTGAATTTGGATTAGATTTGGATATACACATTGTTGGCTGTATGACGATGTTTCTATGATGGTGAAATTCGGAAAAGAAATAAGACCTGATCATCAACAATGTCTCACACATTGCATAATCTGTCTGTGATCGACATTCTCTATCAAAAAAAATATTGAAAATATTGCCTCAACCGATGAGACTGATAAAAAAAGTGATGAGATCGCTATAACAGACGATAGTGATGATGAAGCTGACATAAGCCAACAAGACATACTTT
>NC_043013.1:48830991-48845991 GCF_006345805.1 Octopus sinensis | reverse complement strand
TAACTGTGGTTTGGACTTTTTGACCGTTCCTTCAAGTAAGTAAGGCGATCTGTTAAGGCTCGTCCCTTTGTGTTTAAATGTATACTAATTTTTATATGAAAAATATGTCTATTGACTTTGTATGCATGCTAGGCAACAGGTAGAAAAACATTCTATAATTTTTCCTACCCTATATTAATTTTAAGAAATGATTTTAGTAATATCTGAACTTTAATCAGAATTTTTATTTGCTGCTGATTGAAACTGCGCTTGCGCGTAGGATTTGAAAAATTATAATATATATAAGGATGAGACACGTGTTATTTTGTCTCTAATTTATATGTTAATGTTTTGGCGTATCCGCTGATGAGAACTTTGCCTTGCTAATTATTTTATTTGCTAATTTATTTCTTTATTACCCATAGAGAGATGTTTTATAAACACATTCTACCAGTATACGAAGTTTCAAATTTTTTAGTTACCTAGAAATTATGTTAAAAACTGCCGTTCAAACCGAAAAGATCCGTTCTTTTTCCAAAGGTAGTGTATATGTTTTGCGAAAGAAATATAAGGTAGCGTATATGTTCTGCGAGAGTAATATATTTTTCATATTCCAATGAGTTTAAATGCGCAGAATATCTTTGCTTGAAATTAATAGTCGCTCCATTAAAAATCTTAGTGGAGTTTTGGAATGTTTTTTTTAAGGACCGTGCACTTATAAACGATATCAAACCTCTTGCTTTGAGCTCGTAGCGGGCAGTTATCCCGAATTTTGGAGTTATAATTGGATCTGTTTGATTTACGAGTTCCCCCCATCCCCCGCTAAGTGAAAGAGAGTATGCATGATTAGAGGATGTATGATGGTTTGAGCCAGTTCTTTCCGGTCCGTTCTCCATCGTTTTCGAGGTCATTTATGCTGTCATTGTAAGTATTGATAATAGAAAACATAGATGTTCTTGACTCATGGGAGAAATTAAATTGTCGCTGTTGCTGGTAGAAACCCTATTATTGCAATTAGGATTACTGATGTTGTTACCATTATTACTATTATTAATATTACTATCATTATCAAAAGTATTATTACTGCTATTATTAGTGTTATTATTATTATTACTAGTACTATTACAATCATCACGATATGTAGTAATATTACTAGCAGCACCACCACCACCATGTTATATTCACATTAATGTTAGTATTCTGGTTATTTTTATAGTTTCTATTATTACGATTAGTAGTAATATTATTATAGTTATAGCTATTATAATCATAATCATCTTCCTCATCATCATCATCATCATCATCATCATCATCATCATCATCATCATCACCACCACCATTATTATTATTTTCGTTAGTAGTGGATGGTAAGTGACGTATATTAAGCTTGCGCTTATTAGATGCGGCTATGTTGGATTCGATGCTAGGTGAAGTGGAATGGCATAATTTAAGGGTAGATCGGTTAAAGATAGAGTGGTACTTATGGTTGGGGGGGGGGGGTAAATTAGATTTGATAATGGCAAATAATTGCTGAGGTAGACCCTTAACATTTAAGGAAAGGGAATGTGTACCAAAGTAGAGTTCTTCTCCAATTTTTATTAATCTGGTTGGGGTTGCAGAGTTCGGTTTTCTAGTGGATATTAAGGATACATTTCCATTTAGAGAATTACATTTTGCATGAGTTTTTGGGTGGTGTAGGAGAGGCGGTTGGATATGCCCAGTAAGCTGTTTATTATGGGTGGAGTGTTCTATCTATTGCAGGGAATGTTATAGTCGTAGTTTGTGGGCGCGTAGAATTATGATATAATTGAGCTAGATAGTTCTTAAGCTTAGTATTAGACAAGAATTTTATTTTTTATGAGAAACCGCTGACGGCAAATGCATGATTATTATTAGTGGCGTGGTTATTAAATATTTCCTCTGTTGCAGACAGATCACAAACAATAATAGAGATACCCTTAATCACGTTTCTAAAAACACATCTATGGTGATTGGAATAAACTTTGAGCACTTTGGATATTCATTAGGCTTATGGTACGGAGAATATAACGAAGAGTTTAAATCCGTTACGTCGAGGAAATTGGTTATTTTATTGGTATTCTAAAATGCAATAGACTAAAAATTGATTAAAAAAAACTTATGCTGGGCCTTTCTGGTTTTCTCAAGAGATGGTTTGGAGAAACCGATAATAACCAGGAGAGCATCATCACGATGCAGTCCACTGTGGGTTGCAGGAAAGTACATGCGATGTTGCTGGATGAGCTAAAGCAAAACGATGTCTGTGACCTGAGCCGAGTCTGGGGAACCCATTGTTATATCGAAGAAACCATCATTAAATTCTCTACAGCAGAGTTTGTTATTGAAGGTAATATTTGATCCCTTCTCAAGACCCGAATTCACTCATGTGACCTCAGAGTTTCCTTCTTGACTAGCTCACACTTAGAGCAAAAAAAGAAGCAACCGACAAATTCTTTTTATTTTTTGTGATTAAAAAGTAAAATTTTCGTCCATTTATCCATGTAAATGCTTTAAAATTTAATTTTAAATATTGTAATTTATATAAAATTCCTGCTCTACTTTCCCGGTCTTTGCAACATGAAGCTTCGCAGATTAGAATATTATCATTCTCGGAAAAGAGAAACCAAAGTTTGAAACGAAAATCAAAACCAAAGTGGGCAGCAATGAATGTTATCATTATTTTAAATCCAAGTATTTTGAACAGTGTGAGTAAATGATAGCATGTCTCATTCTGAACAATTTTGCTGTTTCCCGTATCTGTTATTTTTTCAGAACACGTGAACAACTACTGGCTACTGCAATTTGCCTTATTTGATTGCAGCTTTGACAAAACACAAACATCTCAGAACCATCAGAATTCCGTAATTGCTCTGAACACCTTTGGCCAACAATGAATTGATGCAGCAATCGATCAGAGGAAACATGCTTCGATTCAGTTGCATAATAGATCAGTCGAAAAAAATCCGTATATATTGAAAAAGTTAATTCGTTTTACTGAAATTTTGGCTTGTCAAGAATGATCATTCGGAAGACATGATGAACCAGAAGAATCAAACATTAAGGGTAATTTTCTGGATATATGTGAAGCAGTAGCGAAATACCATAACTGTTTAAGATATCATTTAGATTTAGTGAAGAAAAATGCTAACTGCACATTTTCTAGAAGTTCAAGTGATTTTCAAAAGTAAATCGTTTAACTGAATAGCTGCTACAAGTGAAGGTGAAATTAAGGTTATGATCGGGAAAAAAACAGCATTTATTGCTCTTATATTATATTATATATTATATTATATATTATATATATAGACCTTCGAATTAAATCGCAATTGTTACACGGTTTGCGATTTGTAGATAAGAAAGAAAAGCCTCAAGAATGGTTTGGGGGAAAACAAAAAAAGCTGTATCACAGACAGAAGTTCGAAAGTTTATTAATCAATTCAAATGTGGCCACATATTCCTCACACAAATTTATGATGGAGCGAGCGTGATGGCTGGGCATTTGAAAAGAGTGCAAACAAGAACAAAGGAGATTTTGGTGCGAATGTCGTATTTGTACATTGTTATTAACATTCACTTAATCTGGTTTTGTCTCAATCAACTTCAAGTATTCGTGAACGTCCTTGTTTTCTTCCAAACTTTGAAATGAATTTCAACTTTTTTCTCAAAGTCGACGGCTTGAAGAGCCCTACTTGAGGAAATCGTTGGAAGGTGATTTCCAATGATACTCGAGACACATTGGAAGTATTCATCTCGACATGTATCCATTTTCAACCGAGTACTTCAGAAGTAACACGGTCAAGGGGATTCATTGCAATTCTAGATTTTCAGTTAAAATTCTTTTTGTGGCTTTTGAAACCATATTGAGTGGCTCGGAGATTCTGTTTTCGATTCTTCAAAAAACGTTCGCTTGATATATCGAGGTGTATTCGTGAGTTTCAGAACTTCAAAAACAATCGGTTGATATTGTCACGTCAGGTGTAATTGTATTAATTATAGTGTAAGATTAGGCTGGCTGTGTATATTGCAGACAGAACCAAAACTCTTGAATATTTAACATCAGATTTATTTAAGGGAACGCTGAACATGAATACGTACTTGAATTACCAATTCGTCACTGGACTAGGGTACAGGGATCGACTTAACTGTGATTGCTTGGTCATTAGTTATCTTCAAAAAGCGACACCGCCGAATTTTATTGAAGCTTTATCATTGGTTTGCTTGGATAGTTCAATTCGTTTCTTTTCGGCAAATTTATCGATTATTTTGATATAAAATGTATCAGCACTACGTTCTATCTTCATCTTCTTCACAAGGTTTTTATTCATGGAAACGAAGTCCAAATTACCCAATCTCTCTTCACTTTGAGAACACCCCATACCTTTATTTACGCACTTTAATGAAGAAAGCGATTTCTCGCCTGAGGAATTGTGTTTTCTTCGAAAGCTATGAGAACTCTGGTTGATTTCTAGCGCTAAACTGCTTAACTGGGAAAAAAAAGTGTTAATCTCAAGAACATTTGAGATGATGTTCTAACTGATTGTCTGATCTACAAATCGATTAGTCTAAAAAATTATGTTCACATTAAGCTTGACTGCCCCAACTGTGGTCCACTCATGATAGTGAACAGATAATTTGGTGAAAAGGGTGTAAATCTTAAGGTTCACTACAACATTAAGAAGAACGCATTTGAAGAATTTTATTGCCGGATTCTGGATGGTGTCGCTGAACCGCCAGAGAATCGTTGGTGACAGAAGCTGTTTTAAGAAATGTGTTTAACATTTTTCATGGAGTTATTGTTCACTTAGAGCAAAGATTTAAAACCCTATAGTTTTAAATATTTGAGTTTGGATTTTTTGAATTGTTGAATCCGAAGCTTTTTCACGTTTACAAAAAAATATTCGATGGAAGCGTTTGCATCATTGGATGTCTGTAAAAACATATTGAATTTAGATGGATTTAAGTGCGAGCTGAAATCAATTTATGCTACAGATTTTGCGAAGCAAGTGTCAAACATGCTAGAAGTCACTGACATAACACAGGAGCTAGAACTAAATCAAGATCTGGCCGAATTAGCAAAATTACTACATCTCACTCTGACAGTCCCTGCCACATCTGCTTCCTGTGAGAAATTGCTTTCTTCACTAAAGCGAGTAAATAAAGATATGAGGTATTTCTCAAAGAGAAGCGATATTGGGTAATTTGGTCTTCATTTCCATGAATAAAGGCTTTTTGAAGAAGATGAAAGTAGAACGTTGTGCTGATACGTTTTATATCAAAGCTCATTAGTTGTAGGTTCCGTTATTTTCTCAGATTTCTCTTCGTCGCCAGGATAGTGCTAATGAGGAACATCAAGTCCAGTGGAATGGGAGACATCAGCCCCAAGTGTGGTCTGTTGGCAGAAGCGCATTTTCTTGAACTAAAATTAGTTCATATCACATTCAAGATGATGTGGGGAGACGAACATGTTCCTCAGTTCAGTCCCACTGTGTGGTAACTTGGCAACTGTCTTCTGCTATACCCTCAGACGAACCAAAGCCTTGTCAGTAGATTTTGTAGACAGAAACTGAAAGAAATCAATTGTATGTATATATGTAAGTCTATGTGTGTGTGTCTTTGTGTTTCTCCCTCATCACTGCTTCACAACTGGTGTTCTTTTATTTACATCCCCATAACTTACTGGTTTCACAAGAAGAAACTCATAGAATAAGTACCAGGTTTATCAAAATATATAAAAATCTCTACGCAGTGTCTCATATTTTTGTTTGCCCACTCAGTTGTATCTATCAATTTATCTTTGTGTGTGTGTATGGATTTCGTAGACAGGAACTGAAACAATCGTATATATATGTATGTATATATATGTAAGTGTATGTGTTTTGGTATTGGCAACATGAATGACAATGGCCAGAGACTACTTGAATTTTGCACATACCATAACCTGTGCATCACTAACACGTTCTTTGCCAACGAGACATCCCACAAGGCATCTTGGAGACATCCAGGATCTCACCACTGGCATCAGCTGGATCTCATCATTACACGAAGACCCTTTCTGAATTCTGTTCAACTGACTCGTAGTTACCACAGCGCGGATTGTGACACAGATCATTCACTAATAAGAAGCAGGGTGGGGATTCTGCCTAACAAAGTCCATAACTCCAAGAAAATAGCCCGACCACGCATTAACACTGCCAGAACCTCGGACCCTACACTGCGAAAATGTTTTGCTGTTTCTATCAAGGTTGCCCTCAGTAGCTTCCCAAACTCCCCTGCTAAAAGTAGATGGAATTATATCAGGGAAGCTTTGTATACCACATCAATAGATACTTTCGGCATGAGAGAAAGGTAAAAGCCAGATTGGTTCAGTGCTGGGCTCTCAGAGCTGGAAACAATTATCGAAGCAAAGCGTGCAGCTCTGGTGCAATACAAGAGTGATTCTTCTACAAAGTCACTCGAAGTACTCAGAAAGGCAAGAAATAAAACCCAACTGACTGACAGACGCTGTGCGAATAGGTATTGGCAGGAAGTCTGTTAGAGTATCCAGTCAGCTGCTGACAGTGGCGACACCCGTGGGATGTATGCCTGTTTGAAGAAGGCCCTCGGTCCATCCGCAGCCAAATCAGCCCCTCTGAAATCAACTACTCATCAAGGACCAAAGCAAGCAAATGGATAGATGGGTGGAGTACTACCAGGATCTCTACTCACGGGAGACCACGGTAGCTGAGGCTGCAATCGAGGGTGTCAAGATCTTGCCAGTCATGTGTGAACTTGACAGTCTGCCATCTATAGCAGAGCTCGCCAAGGCTATTGACTCCCTAGCAAGTAACAAGGCTCCGGGGAAAGACGGCATTCCCTTAGAGATCATCAAATCCGGCAAAAACACCATCCTGCTTCGGAACCTTCATGAGCTTCTGTGTCAGTGCTGGGAAGAGGGTACAGTCCCTCAGGATATGCGAGATGCTAACATCATTACGCTTTACAAAAACAAAGGTGAACGTGTTGATTGTAACAGTTACCGTGGAATATCTCTTCTAAGACCTTTGCTCGCATTATCCTGTCCAGGCTACAACTGCTTGCTTCTCGAATTTATCCAGAATCGCAGTGTGGCTTTAGAAGAAGCAGATCAACTATTGACATGATATTCTCCATTCACCAACTTCAGGAGAAGTCCAGAGAGCAGAAAATGCCATTATATATGGCCTTCATTAATCGGACAAAGGCCTTTGACTTTGTAAGTAAAAAAGGCCTCTTCATTCTGCTCCAAAAAATCGGATGTCCACCAAAGCTGCTGAAGATTATCAAATCTTTCCATGATGATATGCAAGGCACCATACAGCACAATGGTTTAACATCAACCGCCTTCCAAATAAAAAACGGGGTAAAGCAAGTTTGTGCCCTTGCTCCTACATTATTTGGCATCTTCTCGCTGCTGCTGTCACATGCCTTTGAGACATCAAATGATGGAGTGTTTCTGCACAGTAGAAGTGACGGGAAACTGTTCAATCTCTCGCGTCTGCGTGCCAAGACCAAAATCAGAAACGTTCTGATCAAGAAGATGCTGTTTGCTGATGATGCCGCTCTGGTATCACACACAGAAGAAGCCCTACAAAAAGGCTCATCAACTGTTTTGAGCAAGCATGTAGCGACTTTGGCTTAGTTATCAGCCTCAAGAAGACCAACATAATGGGTCAAGCTACATCGGACATCCCAAACATACATATTGGAGACCACAGACAACAGGAGGGGAGAAGTTTGCCTATCTTGGCTCTACCGTCACCTACAACCTATCCCTTGATACTGAGCTCAATATACGCATTGGCAAGGCAGCTGCTGTGATGGTCCAATTCTCCAAACGGGCATGGGACAACAATAAACTGACCAAGACCACAAAAATGAAGATTTACCAGGCATGTGTACTTAGAACTCTACTGTATGGAAGTGAGACTTGGACGCCATACACACGCCAAGAGCGTCGCCTAAATATCTTTCACCTGCGCTGCCTCCAGAAAGTCCTTCGCATCAAATGACAGAATCATGTCCCCAACAAAGATGTCTTCAAGCAAGCAGGAATACCAAGCATGTTTGCACTCCTCACACAAAGACATATGTAATGGCTTGGACATGTTAGCCGTATGGAAGATGGCAGAATCCCCAAGGACATGCTCTACGGAGAGCTTGCTAGGGGAACTAGGTCTGTGAGAAAACCGTTCTTACGATACAAGGATGTTTGAAAAAGGGACATGAATGCCTGCAACATCAATATTACCAACTGGGAAGCAGTTGCCTGCAACCGTGGAGATTGGCGACGTACCGTAAAAGAGGGAACACAAAGGAGTGACATAGAGAGGAGAAATGGAAAGACAAGAAAAGACGTCAACAAGAAACTATGACATTACAACCAGCCAGGCAAAGTCTTCGCTACATTTGTGGCACCTGCCAGAGGGAGTGTTTGTCCAGTATAGGACTACACAGCCACAGCAGGAGGTGTATTAGGACATGAAATGTAAAAGCCGAACTTTATTATTTTATGCGCAACTCCATTGTCTCCCGAGACAAAAAGGATGCCGACAACAATATATATGGATTTCGTAGACAGGAACTGAAACAAATCAATCGTATATATATATGTATGTATATATGTAAGTGTATGTGTGTGTCGTTGTCTCTGTGTTTCGCCCTCATCACTGCTTCACAACTGCTGTTCATTTATTTACATCCACATAACTTACTGGTTTCACAAGAACAAACTAATAGAATAAGTACCAGGCTTATCAACATAAAAAAAGCACTAGGCTGTGTCTCATTTTTTTGTTTGTCCACTCAGTTGTATCTATCAATTTATCTTTGCATGTGTGTGTGTATATATATATATATATATATATATATAACAAAGTGGAGTTGTAAGGTACCGCACGAGTGGAATTATATATGAAAGAAGGTTTGAAAATGCAATTTTAAAAGATGTTTATTTACTAGACCGGTTTCACTTTTTTAGAAAAAGATTGCCGAAAGTAACATGTAAAAGCTTTGTTGTGTTAAGTACTGGTTGTCACAAAATATTACAAAATATATATACATTCTTTGATAATAATAAAAACATGTTAAAAACAGTTTACAAGGGAAAATCTTGGGAAAATATAAAAATGTTTAACAAGTTCATTTAAATATTGGGCACAAAAGATTACAATATATATATATATAATATATATATATATAACAAAGTGGAGTTGTAAGGTACCGCACGAGTGGAATTATATATGAAAGAAGGTTTGAAAATGCAATTTTAAAAGATGTTTATTTACTAGACCGGTTTCACTTTTTTAGAAAAAGATTGCCGAAAGTAACATGTAAAAGCTTTGTTGTGTTAAGTACTGGTTGTCACAAAATATTACAAAATATATATACATTCTTTGATAATAATAAAAACATGTTAAAAACAGTTTACAAGGGAAAATCTTGGGAAAATATAAAAATGTTTAACAAGTTCATTTAAATATTGGGCACAAAAGATTACAATATATATATATATATATATATATATATATACATTCTTAAGAAAATGTTAAAAACAGTTTACAGAAAGAATTATTAAAAAGTTCAGAGGAATATTGGTATTGTATCTGTATGTATATATAAAAAGAAAATTATAAGTTCAAAAAGCTTACATTTTGTAGTATAGTTTTAACTGACCTGATTCACCATTTTATCGTAGTTAAAACTGTGTGTGTGTGTGTGTGTGGTACGGAAAGCCACTTCAGAGCTTCCTATCTTAAACCAAAAGCAATAGAAAGGAAGCTCTCACTACCACCGACACCACAGCTCCAGCAACAGCAGCAGCCTACAGTAGTCTCAGTAGCCGTAGCGAAGATTACGAGTGCAACATCGGCAGTTAAAGGGTATAAGAATAATTGCGACAATGAAACCCACAGTAGCAGAACGAAAAACGGCTATCCGAGAAAATATCCAGCCTAACTCCATTTCCCTCCCTCTTTCAAACACGAAAACATTAATACATACAAAGCCCTACCCCCACCGTCACCAGTATCTGATTTTCCTGCCGAGAAAATCTTCATCATGCGAAGAGGCAGAACAACCATATAAGTAGAAAATACACAGCACAAATACTTGAACGAGGGACACAAACACTACGGCGTAATCGAAATCGCAGCTCACTTTTATCAAGTTCTGGTTGCGATAACTTCGGATGAGGTATAGTTTCTTCGGATGAAGTATAGTTTCTTTGAATGAAGTATAGTTTCTCATTCCACGGTGTTGTTGTGGTGTGGAATCTTCTGTTTGAAATATTACTTCGACCATGCTATATTTTTACTTCGTATGATGTTGGTCTTATTTTGCCACACAGATTGTATTTGCACCTTACTTACACATTTCACCCAACGCAATTTTCTTCTCTTGCAGCGATATATAAACTGTGCGTATCCATGACTGTGTGTGGATATTTTTATTATCTTTTGTGAGTAGTTTGTCAATAAGTCTACATTTATTTTTACTAATTTCCTTATATCTGTGTGTAAGACGAGTCTGTATAGTATATCATCAAATGTGTATAATTTGATCCTGATTACTTTCTCATTACAGTTCCTACCGAACTCTTCACATTTGTTTCTTGAAATAGTAATTATGTGGTGGATACAGTTACATTCATTCTCCTTTTATAAATTTGTGCCTTCATATCACTATAAGAAGAAACTATCATTGTCACCACTACCGCTACTTCCTCACCTTCCATCACCTCCTTTCCCTTCACCTCCTCTTCCTCTTTCTTCCAGGTTCAATCCTCTTGCTTGACGCCGTAGGCAAATGCCTTTTAAAATATCCCTGAGCTGACCAAAGCCTTGTCGGTGGATTTGGTATATAGAAACTGAAAGTAGTCTCCCTCTTCTCTCCAACATGCGAATAAAATCTCAGAACACTAACTTGGACCCTTACTGCTAGTCACCCCCCGATTCACAAATTTACTGCTTGGGTGGCAATTCCCTCCCCTCTCTCACCTTCCTTTTCATGCGGAATTTTAAAAAGTTGATGAGGACTTGGCCGAAGAAGACGGCGTCTGTCTACAGTTCTTTTAGTGTCGTCCACCTTACAAGTTCTTTCGCCATAGCACCAGAATAGAGTAAAATTGTGTGCCTTTCCGGCCAAAGAAAGGCCGCATGGCGATCTTCAAGATGGAGTTGGTAGATTGCCAGATTTGTTCCACACGCGATGACAGCTGTTCGATATAATTTCGCATGTCAACAATACTCAGGCAATGTTCGAGCGCGCACAGGAAGATTTTGTTGTTCTGCGCGCATACATTTCAAGCATGCTTGAAGATTTTATCCCTTACTGGCAATACACCCAGTAGCACCGCTCGACCTGTGATTTCTGGAAATTTCCATTGGTCCTCATTTGTAAATGGACTGATTCTTCTCGAAGCCTAATGTTTCGTATAGAGGAGTATGAGACGTGCTGGCGTTGCCTGTTTGGCGTCGCTAATTCGCTACCGACTTCCTTGACATCAGACATTTTGTTCGCAAAACCTTTTGGCACCGTAAAAATTTTATCCTTATTCTACCTGACAACTAGCATCTAATCACAGCTACAACACTATCTTACTATTAAACTTATTTAGCTTCCTGCTTCTCTTTATGCATATGGCGACTAATGAAATATTGTCGAAACGTGAAAACGAACAATTTTTGCACATCTTTGACAAAATAAAATTAATAAGGAACTAAAATGTTGGCGTTGTGAGCCGAAAACTTGGAGACAGAGAGGGGGAGGGGGACTTCAATTTCAACGATGTTTTTCTCTTTCTCTTTCTCTGTGTGCGTGGGTGTACATGTGTGCATGTTTATGAATGGGGATATAATTCCATTTATGTTAATGAGGAGAAAGAAAAGTGTTTATGTCAATCGATTTCAATCAATAAGCTGTAATGTGTACCTCTTTCTCTATTTGTCAATCTATTTATCCGTTTCTGCGTGCCTGTATGTGTGTATTTGCCATCAGTGCCGAAAAGTGTTATCGCCAAAAAAAAATTAAAAAAGAAACGTCAAACCAGGTCCAAATATCCAATCGGCCGTGCCAAATCTTCAACGTCCAAGCAGCCGAACCCAACCATTTTATTCTGTCCCTAGTTCGCTTTTGTATTTGCTCACCACTAATTCTCTATAGAACTCCGTGGTGTGGAACATCTACCGACTGCACTGCCCGACTAACAGACGGCTGTAAGCATCTGGCTGCACTCAAGGTGTCAAGCACCTTGTTTGGGTCTACGCTCGATCTTCTTTGTCCGAGAACAAAATAAAAACATGAGAAGTTACCAGCCACCATGGTTTTGCTTTTTACTTTCTCCCTTTTTTTTTATTGTTCGTAATCTGTAGTATCAATATCGCAAGATGGGAGAAGTCCGAAACGTGGTCCTTTGCTATTCGTAAGACACGCAGAAGAGAAAGCAGGTCAACACCCCCCCCCATACCGGATGAATGAATGCGCATCCAGGTTCAGCGGTTGCGTAGGAAGTCGGGGACAAGAAACGAATAAGGAAAGGAGGATAGTGCCGGGCTAGAATATCCCTTGGGTATTGTAAAAGTTTTTTTTTCCGCCATTGAAGTTGCTAATGCAGATGTCTTAGATGTTGATGTTGTTTGTGCTACTGTTATTGCTACGGTTGCTGCTGTTGAGCAGTTGAGTGAACGGTCTTCGTCCCAGAGCTCGCAAGATGAGAGAAAGTTGGAGCGAAAGAGTACAACGGGTCACCACCACCCCCTGCCGGAGCCTCGTGGAGCTTTAGGTGCTTTCGCTCAATAAACACACACAACGCCCGGTCTGGGAATCGAAACTGTGATCCACTTACAGTTGCTGCTGTGGTTAAAGTCGTTATTGCTGTTTCTGCTGTTGTCACTGATGTTGATGTTGGTACAGATGTTGTAGCTGTTCCTTTTTTTACTCTTCCTGGTGCTGATGCTGCTGCCTCTATTCTGGCATGCTGCTTCATTGTTGCAGCGATGGTGACGGCGTCACCGGAGCCATTCTTTTCGCCTTTTCGGTTAGGTAGTGTGAATAGCAAGCTCTCACACGATCGGTGCTGCCTCACAAATGGTATCTAGGTCTTTTGCTTTCTGAAATTATAAATAGTTCCACTCAATTTAGCAGGGAGATGATGTTTAGCATGGAGATTTTCCAACGTCATCCCAGAGCAGTCTTCTTGCCTCCATTTGTTTGACATCCAATGAGATGTTGCTGCCTTCCAACACGCCGCAGGCTAGGATCCACAGAGAGCCAGCCCAGGCTGGACACCCTCCTTAGCCTACTTCTTAAGTATATGAAGAAGAGGGTGATCTCAGTATTTCAGCAGGCGATCAACAAGCGTTGCAGTGCGCGGGTCCCAGTCTTAACTAGGACTTTGACCCCATAGAATTCCCTTACCCAGGATACATACTGAATATACTGCTATACTTCTGAGGCGAGAACGCTACTCTGAGGACTTGGCCGTCTCCAGACGATGACTTTCTAAAGGCCCACAGCGATAAATTATCATCTCTCTCTTGCCATCGCAGTTGTTGCTTCTGCCACTGCTAACGTTATTGTTATTACTGTTTCTGTTGTTACTTTTGCTATTGTTATTGGTTTAATTGCTATTAATACTACTATATATCAATTGCAGCGTGGTGGGTATTTATAAGCCATTTAAGAAACACACAAAACCGTTAGATTCACTTCAATATTTAAATTTAATTTGTCAAAATATTTTCGTCGCTTTGCGTGCAGCACGCTGCAATTGTTTTCGTTCCAGCACACGATCTCAGATCAAGTCACTCGCTATGCAAGTACATCTCCGTAACTACTATATATCGCTGCGATGGAAGTAACGCAATTTTTTTTTATTTTGTGTTTTCATCAGGGAAAATCCTTCTCTTCCATAAGCAGAAGGAGAGAGATGAACCTTGACATGTGCTGCATTTCTATCTTTGAAAGTCACCTCCTACTTCTCCCTTCACTTCGCTGGCTGATGAAACCGACACCATATTACCAAGAATAGTTATTTTCAAAGCAAAATTTGAGTCTTTTGCCACAAAGTTGAGCCCCAAAAGGATGTGAAAAAAAGAAATCAGCCAGCACTCTGGGGTTCTATTTTTCTTTAGAAGACGGTATACTATAAAAAATTAACAATTTGCAGTTCTATATATATAAACAAACTTACGACCGATCCGAAGGGTATTTTGCCAATATGGCCATAACAACAACGACAAGAAGAAGAAGAAGAAGAAGAAGAAGAAGGAGGAGGAGAAGAAGAAGAAGAAGGAGGAGGAGAAGAAGAAGAAGAAGGAGGAGAAGGAGGAGAAGAAGGAAGAGGAGGATGCGAAGGAGGGGAAGAAGGAGAAAAAGGAAGAGGAGGAGGAGAAAAAGGAGAAGGAGCAGAAGAAGGAGGAGGAGGAGAGGAGGGGGAAGAAGGAGAAAAAGGAGGAGAAGGAGGAGAAAAAGGAGGGGGAGGGAGGAGAGAAAAAAAGGAGGAGAAGAATAGAGGAGTGAGGGAGGAGGAGAAGGAGTGGAGAAGGAGAAAAAGGAGGAGAAGGAGGATAAGAGGGGAAGAAGGGAAAAAGGAGGAGAAGGAGGAGGAGGGGAGGAGAAGGAGGAGGAGAGGAAGGATGAGGAGAAGGAGGGGAGAAGAGGAAAAGGAGAGGGGAGGAGGGAGGAGGAGGGAGGAGGAAGAGAAAAAATAGGAGGAGGAGGAGGAAGAAGAAGAAGAAGAAGAAGAAGAGAAGAGAGGAGGAGGAGGGAAGAGAGAAAAAAGAGGAGGGGGGAAGAAGAAGAAGGAGAAGAAAAGGAGGAAGAAAGAAGAAGAAGAAGAAGAAAAAAGAAGAAGAAAGGAATAAGAAGACAGAAGATAGAAGAAGAGAGAAAAGGAACGGGGCTGTTGCAGAAAACAGCCGTGTTAGAAACATCAAGGATTCTAAGGAGAATATATTAAAAAGCTGAAGGAGAAAGAATGACCCCTTT
>NC_043013.1:48795991-48825991 GCF_006345805.1 Octopus sinensis | reverse complement strand
AGTCTCAGTTCAACTGCCGGATGCCACCAAAATGATAGAAAATAACAGTACGCGAGGAAACGGACAAAGAATTCAAAAGCATACCTATAAAGATTATGCCGTTCAGACGCTCATATACCATGGTTTCGGGTGTTGGGCCGAGGGCTTTAACCTTCTTCAATATGAGTTACTGGGTAAATAATTCCAAATCCGCCACCATTAGCGCTCTGGATTGTTTTACATCAAAACCCAGTAACGCATGGTGAAAAATATTTATGAGCAAAATCATCCAAGTGTTTACATTCGAAATAACATGATATTATTGCTAATGCCATCTATAACGAATATTTTTAATTGATAATATTAACAGCAGTTACATAGGCGGTTCACAGGTTTAATAGCATTATATACTATAAAATATAAAATTAGCATGAAGCCTTAAGGATGCAGTGAGCATCATTCTATTTAGAAATGTGAGCTAAATATATATACAATAGGGGCAGGAGTAGCTGTTTGTTAAGAATCTTTACTGCGGCGAGCTGGCAGAAACGTTAGCACGCCGGGCGAAATGCTTTGCGGTGTTTCGTCTGCCGTTACGTTCTGAGTTCAAATTCCGCCGAGGTCGACTTTGCCTTTCATCCTTTCGGGGTAGATTAAATAAGTACCAGTTACGCACTGGGGTCGATATAATCGACTTAATCCCTTTGTCTGTCCTTGTTTGTCCTCGCTGTGTTTAGCACCTTGTAGGTCGTAAAGAAATAGGTATTTCGTCTGCGGTTACGTTCTGAGTTCAAATTCCGCCGAGGTCGACTTTGCCTTTCATCCTTTCGGGGTCAATAAATAAAGTATCAGTTACGCACTGGAGTCGATATAATCTACTTAATCCATTTGTCTGTCCTTCTTTTTCCTCTCTGTGTTTAGCACCTTGTAGGTAGTAAAGAAATAAGAACTTTGCTTCCCAACCACATGGTTCCGGGTTCAGTCCTACTGCGTGGCACCTTGGGCAAGTGTCATCTACTAAAGCCTCGAGCCGACCAAAGCGATGTAAGTAGATTTGGTAAACAGAAACTGAAAGAAGCCCGTCGTATATGTGTGTGCTTGTGTGTCTGTGTTTGACCCCCAACCATCGCTTGATAACCGATGTTGGTGTATTTTACGTCCCCGTAACCTAGCGGTTGGGGGAAATAGACCGATAAAATAAGCACTAAGCTTACAAAGAACAAGTTCTGGAGTCTATTTGTTCGACTAATGGCGGTGTTCCAGCATGGCGCAGTCAAATGACTCAAGCAAGTAAAAGAATAAAAGAATATATATATATTCAAGTATGTATGCATAGAGGACAAAATTGACGAGAAGAATAATAACACAGAACACAAAGGTGTAATTATTAGTATAACGATTAAGGAGACAGAAGACTCCTTCAGGTTCCGAGCTTCAGCTCCTCTTCGTAAAAAAAAAAAGAAACGGGTGTAGAGAAAGGGAAGATTGTTGGGGTAAAGGGGAAAATAATTTTTTTCTATATTAATAGGGAAAATCTGTAAATAATATATATGTGCATGTGAACGAATATTACACGGACTTGTGTATATGGATGAATAGTCATGAATTGTTTTTCTACGCGCATGTATGTGCATGTTTCCTCCGTGTGTTTTTAATCATGACACTAACGTCAATACTTTGGAAGTCTTATTAGAAAAAAGTTAATCAGGTGCATATGTATATATGTATGTATATATATATATATATATATCTATATATATAATATATATATATATATATATATAATATATATGTATGTATGTATGTATGTATGTATGTATGTATGTATGTATAGACATATGCGTATGTGCACATGTATATTGTGAACTCAGTATGTGTGTATGTATATATAATATATATATATATATATATATATATATAGATATATATAGATAGATAGATATATAGATATATAGATAGATAGATAGATAGATAGATAGATAGATAGATAGATAGATAGATCGATAGATAGATAGATAGATAGATATGCAAGTACGTATGTATAGAGGTTCAAATTGGCTAGGAGAATAATAACACACACACACACATATATATATATATGTGTGTGTGTGTGCGTGTGTGTGTATGTGCGTATGTATATATATATATATGTGTGTGTGTGTGTGTATATATATATATATATGATGACTGTTGACTCAGTCGTGTATGACTCTTCTCAGTAGCTGCACTGACAGAGTACGCACACAAAGGCACGAAGCTAATTAAAAACTAACAACACACAAACTCGCAAGTAATATGGATCAGAATGTTTACAGTATAAAATTACTTTAAAATTGCTAGAGAAAGCTTTCGTATTATGTTTACCGGAAATGGCTTTTTAGTCTTGCAAGAGATTTACAAATTTTTCCATGCAGACGATATAAAAACGCTTGATTTCGCTGTAAACCCTTATCAACCTGAATTTATTTCTGCATGTCTTATTGCAAACAGAGCAAGATAATTTATCAAATTGTGACTGAGAAAAGTCTGTAGGGGGCCTAAATATGTGCTTCCGCTTATGATTATCTAGTCCAGCTTCAGAGTGGTAAATACGAATGCAGGTATCAGAAGAGTGGAGAGAAGGATCATTGCCCATAAATAAATCTTGTTTTTTTTTCCATCAGTGTATGTTTCCGCTTATTATTTTCAGACAAGGCAGCATCTTCTCGCATTTTTCTCCTCCATTTTTGTCGGTCAAGTGCATCACTGACCCCGTTTGCATGTATCCGTTTGAAATTCTTTAGAGGTTACTTATTAAATCCTTGAAACGCGTTTTTGGCTTACCGTGAGGCTTCTTTCCTTCTTAGTATTTACTCATTTACTCATTTACTTGTTTCAGTCATTTGACTGTGGCCATGCCGGAGCACCACCTTTAGTCGAGGAAATCGACCCCAGGACTTATTCTTTGTAAGCCTAGTACTTACTCCATCGGTCTTTTTTGCCGAACGCTAAGTTACGGGGACGTAAACACACCAGCATCGGTTGTCAAGCGATGTTGGTGGGGACAAACACAACACACAAACATACACGTATATATATACATATACATATATACAACGGGCTTCTTTCAGTTTCTGTCTACCAAATCCACTCACAAGGCTTTGGTCGGCCCGAGGCTATAGTAGAAGACACTTGCCCAAGGTGCCATGCAGTGGGACTGAACCTGGAACCATGTGGTTCGTAAGCAAGCTACTTACCACACAGCCACTCCTACGCCTATTTGTAGATTTATTTTCTACATTCAATTTTGTATTTTGAAGAGAAATCTCAAGTTCATAATATGAGTTAGAAGCTGGTTGAAACATAACAACAGTTTTATCTGCAGTTGTTATCCTAAAGACCATATGAGATTCGTCAAATGATTGAAAGGGCTATCAAATCACTGTCATCTGCATGCAATAAATCTGTTATTTGAAAGGCAAAGTCTTTGTTTTTGCTGACAACTTTCTCAAATTAAATAATTTACCAATACTTCTATAATGAATATATACACTTTCCCGGCTATCTTTGAATGCATTTGCAAATACAGCCTAAAAGTATAGAAAAAATAACGTTGAATCAAGAATGTCTCTTCAATTCACTCCATTCTCCACTTTAAAAGACTCTGAAAGAACTCTTCCAACCTTAACAAATACGTCCATGTTTATCATGAGAAGACCTTATCATGTTCCCAAAATGCATGAGGCAGCCAAGCTTACGCAAAACCTCCCATAATGAAGGTCTATTCACTGCATCAAAGGCCTTTGTTAAATCAACAAAAACGTAGACTAAATCTAGATTTTCTGCGGGATAGATAGATAGATAGATAGATAGATAGATAGATAGATAGATAGATAGATAGATAGATAGATAGATAGATAGATAGATAGATAGATAGATAGATAGATATCTTGCACCTGATGTGAAGAAAAGATCATGTCTACGATCCCATTATTTGGTCTAAAACTACATTGAGATTCCCGGAAATCATTCGGTAGAATCTTATCGTTTAATTTTGCAAGGAGAACCCCAGTAAGTACTTTACCGGCAGAGGTAACGCTTCTGTTCCCTTATAAATGGGGATTATAACATCATCACGCAAAGCTTTTGTTACTGTTGTTATCTTCCAAACATCACAAATTATTTTATGCTTTAATTTTGCCATAGTGTAACCGCCAAACAGGAAAATCTCTGTTGCGATTCCATCTACTCCCGGTGCTTTTTCAGGATTGTTTACTAATAGAGATTTGAACCTCTTCAACTGACGGAATATTATTTAATTCATAAATCATTGACATTTGCAGAGGATTGGAGAGGATATCATCATTGACATTAGAATTTTGTAAAAATAAGAAAAATGCTCCTTCCATCTTTTTGCAATATCTTCCGTAGGTGTAAAGAGTGTTTCCCCGTTGCCTGAGTGTAGAGGTATAATTCTTGCATCTTTATGGCCATGTGCTTTTCTTTTTATGAGAGCATAAAACTTTAATCACCATGGCAATCAGTAGCTGATTGAATATCTTTTGACAAATCCCCACTACCAATTTTCCTCCAGACCTGTTATTGCTCTCTGTACCTATACGTCATCTCGTTGGTTACCTTGCGGGACAAAAGATAAAACACATCACAAGGTAGTGGAATTCATGAGTAGTCAACGGCTATCCAACAATGTGTATATATCATATATACTGTTTATGCATGTGCATGCATGTGTGTATGTATGTATGTATATAAATTTAATCGAAAAACAATTCAATTTAAAATTATAGTCACTCCTCAGGTCAACAATAATAACAATAATAGTTAAATAAATAAGCTGATAGAATTAAACAATATTTCTGAACCAAATAAAATCATGATTGTTCTTATAGAAGAAACTCCATTAACTAAATTTGAAACATTAGGACCAGGTGCCTATAATAATAATATAAATTCTCATCAATTAAAGTAACTATATAATTTAAATTCGAATTACAATAAATAAGTAAATAAATTACTCATTATTACTTAAACATTTTACATGATAAATGTATTATAGGCACCTGGTCCTAATGTTTTAAGTTTCAAATTTAGTTAATGGAGTTTCTTCAATAAGAACAATACATATATATATATATATATTATATATATATATAATATATATATATATATATATATAAAGTCATTGATGACAGAGAAAATGTTTCGTAACTTAGACATGTAAATAATGTATATTATTACATTTAATAATAAATAAATTGCTTATATATTTGTATTAATACAAAATGCAAAACAATCTTCAAAATAATGCAGAATTTAAACTGTCACGATATTAGAATTTTCTTATTTTTAAATACAATTTCACCAAACTATTTCTCTGTCATTTGTAAATTTATACACTTCCCATCATTTTCTCTTGCATCGTACTATATATTCTTTGTAGAATGATACATGAAGGAGCTTTTTGTGAGTACTACCAGATTACTGGAATCCATAAATTGTGACTTAAAGATATATATATACATACATACAGCTCTCCCTGTCCTAAACGAACTTACTTATCCAGCTCAAATTCAGTCAAGCGGAAAATATACTCCCTAACTACGCGCTAAAAAGCTATTTAAAATATCCACATGACGTCTACTGACCAGCCTGAACAATAAGAATTTTCAACAACGCTATTTTCGAAAATTCTAAACATTCACGTGACCACATCCACGTGACCTCTTTATTATGGCCAATAAGAAATTTTAGGCGGGACACTAGCCAAATTTTAACTTCTCTGGAGCCTTTTTTCTTACCCCAACACCAACTTCCATTCAAACATTCACTTGACCCCTTCATAATGACCAATCAAAATTGTATTGACCATTGTCCACAAGAAATTTTAGGCGCGAAACCAAGCAAATCCAAAACAACTCTGGAGCCTCTTTTTTTCACATATAAGAGACAGCAAACCCAACATAAAGTCAGATAAGAGGAAAAAATCTATCAGGAAGGAACTCTAATCTCTCTTTTATATTTTGATAAGCATAACAAATGCGCAACCGGTAAAAAGAACTTTCACCTAATTAAATTACTTAAATTACTTCAATTATTTTGTCAGCATTTTCTTCATTTCCTTTTATATATATATATATATATATATATATATATAGTCGCCATGATAGATCTTTGGCCACTACACACATTTTTCTCTCCTTGTTTTTTCTGTGTACCTTTCTGTAGAAGAGCGTAGGCTCGAAAAGTAAAAATCTTTTCTATTCCTGAGCGTTATACTAATACACCACCTGTCTTCGTCTTTTGTTTTTTCTTTTTCGTAAACTTTCCCTGTATACATACATACATCATATATATATATAATATATATATATATATATATATATATATATATATTATATATATATATATATATATATATATATATATATATATGGGTAACAAGATGTCAGGTGTAAATTCATAACGGCCGTTTCAAGCGACTTCTTTAATTGATTACATCATTGCAAAGAAACCGTTTTCGGCAGATGACTGCATAGACTTCAAACACAATGGACAAACCAATTACTTTAATATATTCGTATCACCAAAAGAGCTCAAATGTTTACATTGATTCTGCTGCTATATCTTTGGTAGAATGAGTTTATAAAAATAGTCGAATCTACAAGAATTTAGAGGTTAGAAGAGATTATAGTGGTGGGAGGAATAATTGAGAGTAGTGATCTAGTTAGCCACACTTCGAAGACAATAGGAGGAATGTAGTCTTCAATCATCCAAAATTAGATATTTTGGTAGGTGTAGCTTTTTGCAGACAAAGTTGATTAATTAATATCATGATAGCCTACTAGACAACCTAAGTACTGGAACCTTATATCCGGCTTTGTCTACACCAAAGAGTAAGGCTTGGGTGGTAAAAGATGGAGGGATGCCTAATGGGGAAGGGGTGATAGTTGGAAGAAAGAAAGACAGGTTAGCTAATGATACTTATTTTGATTGTCATCTTAAAGTGGAAGCTAATAAAAAAACTAAAGGAATAAATATTAGGAATTAGGGGTGGAAGATAAGTACAGAACATAATTATAATGCTTAATCAAGATATAATTAAATATACAGATGAAGGCAATAAGTACACTTAAAAATTTTAATAAGGGTATACTTGAAAATATAAGAGAAATATTAAGACTTTTCATAAATGTAGTGTATATCCTGGTAAAGTATTACATGAAGGGTGTATGGAAGCACTCCGTCGGTTACGACGATGAGGGTTCCGGTTGATCCGAATCAACGGAACAGCCTGCTCGTGAAATTAACGTGTAAGTGGCTGAGCACTCCACAGACACGTGTACCCTTAACGTAGTTCTCGGGGAGATTCAGCGTGACACAGAGAGTGACAAGGCCGGCCCTTTGAAATACAGGTACAACAGAAACAGGAAGTAAGAATGAGAGAAAGTTGTGGTGAAAGAGTACAGCAGGGATCACCATCATCCCTTGCCGGAGCCTCGTGGAGCGTTTAGGTGTTTTCGCTCAATAAACACTCACAACGCCCGGTCTGGGAATCGAAACCGCGATCCTACGACCGCGAGTCCGCAGCCCTAACCACTGGGCCATTGCGCCTCCACGATGGGTGTATAAAGGAAATATCTATATTACAAATAGATACTTGTAGTGTGAAATTAAACTGATATTAAACTCATACCCGTCAAATACGGGTGGGTAAAGATAGGATACAGTAAGAAATGAGAGTAAATGTCTAGGTTAGGAGTACATACGGGTACAAGATTTAAGCGAATTTCCTATTATCACATAATGCGTATCATGTATAATTAAAAATATATAAAATAAGATTGCAGTACACAGTGAATTTTACGAAAAAAGTATAAATTGTCACAAATTTCTGAGCTATAAAAACTATAAAAAAATATATAAAGGATATATAAGGGCATAAAATTATAAAAATAAAATATAAGATATAATGTGTAATTAAAAAATATATAACAATATGAACTATAAAAAACCAAGAAAATATATAAAAGGGTATATAAAGGCATAAAATCTAATAATATAAATTATAAACAAACTTTTTAACGCAGTTCTATTTTTAAAAGATAAAGAATTATGTACATTATTTACCTTTGACGGATATTTGTCCTCATCTTGTTTGTTGTTAACACAACATTTCAGCTGATATACACCTAAACATCGTTTTCAACCGAAGAGTTCATCAAACATGTGTGTGTGAGAGAGAGAGAGAGAGAGAGAGAGTGAGTGTGTGTGTGTGTGTGTGTGTGTGTGTGTGTGTGTGTGTGTGTGTGTGTCTGTGTGTCTGTGTGTGTGTGTGTGTGTGTTTTATATTCATAAACCCACTAGAATTGCTGAGCCAAACATCTAGCTTCGGTTTGTCTTTGGGATATTCATCTCCACAGGCCTTTCTAACATCCTTGTCAATACTCTGTGTTGTCTTCATTGCCACGTCTTATTGCCCTTTTACGTTCTTTTGTAATTTTACATGTCTTCTTGTCTTTTCGTATCACAAGACTTGTGACGATGAGATGGCGGCGTCGGGTAGAGACAGACCTGACAGGTTGGAAGTATCTAATCACCAACTTGCACACTGGCGGCCATTTGGCAGGTGCAAAGTCACTTCCTCATCAGCTCGAGTCAATGGTGGGGTTCGGTTTCTCCACTTGGCGTATGAGCAGCCCTTTTAAGAAGAGCACTGCATTAGGAAGTGTTTAGAAAATGTAACTCAAAAATTGCTCACCTCATAAAAATCTGGTCAATTTTAATAATACTGGCGGACGTCCATACAGCTCTTGAAACAATAGAATTAGTAATGCTGATGCTAACTAACCAATGATCACGCGTTTGCTGATAATGTAGGAGTTTGTCCTGAGCGTAAAAATTGTTATTCTTGCTACGCGACTACGAAAGTATTCTGTAAATATTGCAACACTCTCTGAGACCTGCTTATTGGGTGATGGTCAGATTGCAGGAGTAGGTGCAAGGTATACGATAGTCTCGAAGGGAGAAAAAGAAGGAAATTATATAGAAGCGTGTGTAGGATTTGCCATTAAAAATAATTCTGATAAAATTAATTTGCTTGAGTTGGTACCAAGATGGTACATGGAGATGTCTTGGAAGATAAGAGGAGGCTGTTACTCCTTCAACTTAGAACAGAGGTGGACTTATTTGTATCAAGTACCAAGTTTAAACATAAAGACAGTCATGTTACAATATGGATGTGTCCTCGATCCAAACACTTGAATTTAATTAATACGCGCGCGCGAACACACACACTCCCACACAGAAATATATATATATATATATATATATATTTATATATGAGGATAATATCGATATTTAAGTATCAAAATTATCAAGTGGCCAGCATGAAAGAAATACCGTACAAAGGTAAAAATTTTTTTTTTAATTAAAAATGAGGGTGTCTAAAAGACACCAACATGCCGAAATAGCAGTCGAAATTTTGACTATAAAACCACGTTAAGTGTTCATATCGCACCATGAGGTAAAGCGGAGGTATATATATATATATATATATATACAGAGCTGGGCGTAAGTCCGTTAATCCATCAATAGTTAATTAACGATTTAATTTTTAAGTTAACTTTGAAAATCATTACCGGACTTATTAACTTCCGTTACATTCAGCTTCCGTTAACACAAGTCCGTTAACCCAATACTCGTCTACTGCAGCCCCATGGTCGACGCATTTTCGACTCCTAGGTCGACGCAGTTTTGGCAGGCATCGACAAAAGATTTTCAACCCTCCTGGACGATGAGGAATGCCAACTGGCTGCTGCCTTCCACCCCATGTTTCACCTCATCTGTTTGGATAGGTATGATAGCACCAAGTTCCCCAAGGTGAGGAGAAACATGGAGGATAAGGTCGAGGAGGCCATGAGGCAGCAGTCTGATGAAGTGAGCAGAAACAGTGGAGGCAACAACAACGAAGAGGTGGAGGATGACTTCTTCAGTGGTGTCAACCAGCAAAAAGAGAGCGGAAGCCACAGGTCACTGAAGGACAAGGCCCAGTATTTTGTAAAGACCTAGTTGAAGACCGACTCCAAAGATCTACTGACAATGTTGGTAAACTTGTTCTTCATGTTCAATAAACCCATCTCTTCAAGTGCTGCAATTGAACGTTTATTTCCCGCTAGGCTAAAAGCCGCTCTATCGGGTGGCTTTTAAGCCAGCTCCTGTGGAGAGATCTTCATTAGGCCTTGGGCCCAACAATGACACTTCATGCATTGAGTACATATTAAATTTTATTAAACTTGACCAATATTTTTCAAGAAATGAACAATTTTCATCAAAACAATGAAATAATTTGTCGACTTGGAACTTATTGCAAAGCTGCATGATAAACATGTTTTGTCTTCTCATTCGGGATCCATACAATTTTTTTCTATCTAACCTCTTTCTTTCTCTCTGCCCCCCCCCTCTCTCTCTCTCTCTCTTTCTCTTTCTCTCTCTCTCTCTGTTGAAAGATTTCAACCATCACCAGTACTACCACCATCGCCACCACAACTGCTATTCAGAATTCTGACGCCACCGCCATTAATACTTGTGACTTCGTCGCCTCCCCCTCCACCACCATCACCACTGTCTTTCACATCGCTTACTATCACCGTCATTTCTAACCGTCTCGGCTACAAGTACCATCACCACCCCCACCACCATCATCACCGTCATTTCCGCCTCTATCACAACTAGAGCTCATACTATTACTATCAACCCATTACCATCACTACCGTCATTCTACTACCACCCTTACCGTCTCTATTCCTACTATTACTCTCAACCCAACATGAAGAATAGTAGAAGTGTCACTGAATAGTGAGAGAGGGAGTCAAAGTGTGACACACTGACACACAGAAATTAGTGTTGGTATTTATTAATAATTGAGTACCAAGAGATTGTCCTTATCTGATGAAAATTTTAGTATGTTAATTTTCATGGAGAGCAACATGAATCTCATCAACAAAATGGAGAAGAAGAGGAAAAATTTAATTATGTTTTTTATTTTTTATTTTCATTTTTTACGGCCACTTTCTCAATAAACTTTTTTTTAATTTATTACTAATATTGTGCTTCATTTGAGTTTTTTACCCTTTTCTGGCTCTAAAAGCCTTTAAAAACCTTTAAAAAAGGGTCAAAACTATGAAATCAGCCATTTTTAGGCCCTTTAAAATTTAAAACTATAAAATCAGCATTTTAAGCAAAACAAAAAACTATAGTATTGGGGTTCTAAAGCCCTCAAAAAGGCCAAAAAGGCTGATTTTATAGTTTGGCACTTTTTAACCCTTTAGTGTTTAAAACGGCCCAAAATCCGTTGTATCTAATTCCTCTACGAATTTTTTTTTTTAATAAATTAAGTTAGTGAATTCTTGTAGCTTTCTAGAAAGCACAGAACTAGAAAAAAAAGGCAAAATTAACTGATGTCGCTGTCAACAGAGAAAATATTGATTTCCATAAAGTGGAAAAAATAAATGGAAGGAAGAAAAGTTGGTAAATATTTCGGTTTGAACGGAAATAGCTGTTACGTGGTTGCAGGGCATGCTAGAAATAGCACTCAAATCTTTCTTTTTCTGGAAAAGGAGCCGTTTGCGCGTGAATTCGATGTCACATTCGTTGGAAGCACGCAAAATAAGCTAAAAAAGAAAAAAATGACCCGCAAAACAAAATTCCATTAATGGAAAACTTCGAGGTCCCCACCACCCCTCCCTAGTTTCTTTTGTGAAAAAAGTGGCTTGCGGCGGGTTTGGAGGTCTGATACGTTGAATATACCTGAAAAAGACTGGAAAAAAATTATTCCACACCGAGGTACGACATATTTACCGAAAGAATAAAATCTTGTACCGATTATAACTCTATTTTAATTAATTGAAATTAATGAACTTCATGTTGAAGAGTGGCAAAATTTTTGTTGGCTGCCATCTGGGATAATTTTAGTAACAATTTAAACAGGAAATATGCATTAAGAATTTGAATTTTAGTGTTTATTCATAATGTTATTGCTTTTACACCTGTTAATCAAATTTACCTGCCCATAAAAGTTAAATCTACTCAGCAAGATCATTTAAAATTAGATAACTATAAACCAGATGTATATAAAACACCCACTGATAAAATTTCAAATCTGTATATAAAAAATTTACAAAGTTACAAGCAAATATTGTGGACACACCTCTTGAACCTGAATAATTCAAAATAATGTGAACATACAAGCATTACATTTGACAGATTAATAAGAACACTAGAGAGGTTTATCAAGTGTTTGTTTTTTTACACACACACAAAACCCGGTCTCGCTCGGTTGGGACTATACGTTTGTTACTTTGGCATCATCATTCCATAAAATTTGCTTACAGGGAGAGAAATAGTGAAAAATATCAATAGATGTGTAAGTGAAAAAGAAACGAGGAGAGAGGTTTTGGGATGTGCTAGAAACAACAGCCAGATCTCCCTTAAATCACACATTCTTCTCTGAAATAATTAACAATTCTTTTTGATTATATTTATTTGTATATATGGCAGTTCTGACTTTTCCAACGTTGTTACCTTGTTGGCTATATCACAATCATTTCTGGTGCCACGATTTGGCCGCATTTGGTCCTTTTCATTGCGTTTTACATTTCCTTTCTTGGTATTTCGATGTGCATGTTTACTAGTTCCAGTAGGTGGGTTATTGAACTGTTGTTTCATTTTTCTATTGTTAATGTGATGCATATGCTGCTCTAAATTAATAGAGTTAGCGTAAGATATCTCCACGGTGTGTCTACTAAAGATAGCTTGGTATCTGTTTGATTTGGAGAAACACTTATCTAAAACGGCAAAAAATTTCCAAGCGGTCTTCTTGAAACGTTTGAACCGAAAATTGGATTGTACCAGAGGACATCATCTTTCCTTTATTTGTTGTTTGGCTCATTTGTTCTAGTGTGTTGTACAGAGTTGCGACAATTTATTGTGTTATGAGCAGTAGAATTATTGTGTTGTGTGAGTGTCTATGAATTTTGGTTAGTAGTTTATTGCCTTGACCAATTCTTCCTGGCCTGTATTCTGAGTCAGTTTGCGTACCGTAGCGTTGTTTTTTCCTTCTCGAGCCATGCCTGGCTCATAAGGGCTGGTTTCCCGGTTTCTTGGCGTATAGGTTCCCCACCTGGACGGGACGCCGGTCCGTCGCAGGTAAGCTGTAAGATGCAGGAGGAAAGAGTGAGAGAAAGTTGTGGCGAAAGGATCAGCAGAAGTTCGCCATTACCTTCTGCCGGAGCCGCGTGTGGCTCAGGTGTTTTCGCTCATAAACACACACATCACCCGGTCTGAGATTCGAGCCCGCGATCCTTCGACCGCGAGTCCGCTGCTCTAACCACTAGGCCATGTGCCTTCACAGCGTTGTGTTGGTGTACGATGCATAGTATTGGAGGAATAATGTATGTCTGTATGTTGTATGTAATGAATTTTCTCACGGTATCCAGCCCTAGCTAAAGCAGTATTGTAATACACACACACACACACACACACACACACAAGGAGAGGAGGAGGAGAAAGAGAAACGGATGGATGGATTTCGGTCAGGGGTTTGTAATAATACACAATAAGGTAACACTCAATGTTATAGAGTTAAGTAACTTGGTGTTTATTGTCGTTTAACAACATGGCGAAATATTACGAGTTGTAATAACTGGCCACAACAATTAAGATTCAGTGCTCCCGCGAATATTTTTTTTAAATAAAATATAGGATGATATTGTATTTGCTTAAAATATAGGTTGTTTTGAATCTGTTTAAATAGATGACTTTCATATAGATACATGTGTGTAGCCCGAGCTGACATGATAAAATTGTTAATGTAAAAAGTAATATAATAGCATGAGATTGATAGAACTGAGAGGTGCCATTAATATTTTCTTCGATATATGAAGCAATCAAACTTTCTGGGTATCTGAGCGATTTTCCCCCCATATTTCCTATTCCAGTTTAACAGAAGCAGTCTCATCTGAGTAATACACGGTGAAGTTGCCGAGATTGCTTGTGCCGCTATTTCAATTTTTTCTATACTTTTTGAGCGAAATATAATTGGTCTTACTAAATTTTGAGTAACACCTGGACAGCGAAGAGACGATCGCAATTACTCACGCGATCTCAGAATCACGCGTAGCTCATATGCTGAAACTTCGGATTTAGAGTAAGCATTTTGTGGGAAATAGAAAGTATAATAGTCCGGCAAAAGAGCATGTGTCTTCTTTTATCAGATTTATCATTTCATAATTAACCTTAATCACACAATTAGCTGTACATAACGAAGAACTTGTTAGGCGACTCTGAATATTTGTTTCCGTTCGTATAGGTTTTAGTAGGTTGATTTTCTTAGTACGGAAGGTAAATGCTATTGTAGATCGATGTAGCTACTCGTTGCTTCTGGAGAAAACGATAAAATAGGGTATTTAGTACGTCGTTCGTGTTCAGCAAAAGCTGTCACTTCCGACTTCTTATTAATGGCTTTATACATCTTCAGCACACATTCATCATAGACAACTGCGTTCCAGCTCCAGCTTTTTGTCAGTTTATTTCGCATAAAGCAATATAGTTTGTATTAAATCGGTCTGCCAGCGAGAATGAATCACCTTAGAAAAATAACCATTGTGCAAAACTTTCACAAACTCGCTCGTACGCACATGCGCACTCGTATAAGCACTCGTGCACACGCAAACCCACGCACGTACATACACATACACACAGAGAAAGTATTGCATGCTTCAAATAACATTAATAAAGTGACAACTTAGGCATTACATAATAATATTCAATGTATTCCATACGTACGCACAAATATATGCATTTATTTATAAACGAATGAAACCATGCTTAGAGATGATAGAGAGGAAATATATTCTGATCCAAAGAGAAAGGTTTTTCAAAAACAGGTAAATACAAATCATAAATCAGGAAAGTGATGAATAATGAGAGTTATTAAGAGAGATTTAATGATAAATTAACTCAAAAGAAGGTGGATTCTATTAATGATATTGCACTCCAATTAGAGTTTTTCAAAGATCTAATACTGTCAACATACATACATGCATTGGAGTAGTTGTGTAAAATTAGCAACGAATGTGTTACCATAGTTACCAATTTTATTTTGCAGAAGTAAGTATTCGACTCTTCAGTGTCAATAGCTGTTTCAAACAAACCATCACGAAATAGCATTCTTTACAATTGCTTGATTCCTTCCCAGATAGATTTTCTTCCTGCTTTTGTTTTTATTCTATTTTACATCGATATTCTACTTTCATTCAATTTCATGGTTGAAACGTGGGCAGATTGTCACGGAAATTTTGAGCTTTAAAAGTGTTAAGATTTTTAGTTCTTTTTCTGATACAAACTAGAATAAAGCTAATTGCAGACCTGCTGTCAGTTTTAGTTTAGAATAGAGATTTTAAATATCTTTTTCTGTTACCACAGCAAATCATGTGAAGTTGCATAAAACTCTTTTAAGGAACGACTGTTTTTTTTTTAGGACGTTGCATTTTTCAAAGTGCATTAATAAAATAACAGTTTAAATTGTATAAAAATTGTAACAGCCACATTACAAAAATAATATCTGTTAACAATATTCGATGCATTACTGAGCCAAGATGCATGAAAACTATCATTATGGTGCACTTTCGCCATAAAACAGTCGTAGAACCCAATTAGATTTCGCTGATTCAGTTCTCTTTTTCAAATGATGAAATCTTTGTTTATATTGTCGTGGCGTCGTTCGCCTAAAACTTTAACAATTTTTAGAATAAATATACACAACATAATATTACTAATAGCATTAAATAAATAAAAAAAACTACACAATTTGCAGAGAATCCTAAAGCAGTATTAGTTTATTAGACACTACGAATAATATCAAATATTAATAAGTTTAGAAAGAAAATGGGGAATTCTCAAAACTGGATTTTCACTGTAATTGAACCGCCGTGAAATAGATGACCATTTGGAACTGGAAGTAAACTTCACACAAATTCACATTTCGAAATATATTACCGTCTTAACAATCCTAAGTTTATCTAACCGTTGGTCTTAGAACATTTCTCGTATCTCAAAGTATACAATGCATATATGAAACCTACTAAAGCTACAAACTTTAGCACTATTTAAAGAGACGGGAAGGTCTGATTGTGTCAACCCCAGTACTTGATGGTACTTTATTTTATCGACGCCAGGATGAGAGACCAGGTTGACTCTTGTGAATTTGAGCTCAGAATTTAAAAACACCGAATAGATATCATAAGGCATCTTCTCCGACGCTCTAACAATTACGCTAATCCACCACCCTAGCATTGTGTATAAACATTGACACATTGTCAGAAAATCAGGAAGTTGCCAGAGAAAAATGTTTTAATGTGCAATAGGATAAGCAACAAAGTAATTTCAACAGTTGTCCTTTTTACAACAGACTGAACATGAAATAGATGAAATGTTAGTTAATCAGCTCCTTTAATTAAGTTAATCAGGTCCAACAAAAATATATAACAATAATCATAATAAGAAGGGAGCGGTTATAACATAACTTTGTAAGAAAATAGTAGTTGGATTATGAGTTTATTGTTAGTAATAATGAGTTTCTTGTCAAGAATACTCTATTCACTTGATTCTAGTCCAATTACTTGTACAAAATGAAATGTGTACTTTAGCACAGTGCAGCTTTTATCATGAACTTATGCAGCAAAATGGGAAATAAAATCTTATTGCTTATACGTCTTCTCAATATTTTGGCGAAAATATTGTTTTACCCTGATTACCATTATCTGAAGGTAAAGTGTGTGCTTGTGTGTGTGTGTGTGTGTGTGCTTGTGTGTGTGCGATGTTAATATCCAATGAAGTACGTGATTACACCTAATAGAATATTTCTCTGTTATTTTACATTAACTTTGATGTTGGCTATGCATGATATACAATAAAGTGTGTAAAAATGTTAGTTTTAAATTTTAGCACAAGGACAGCAATTCTCGAGGGTGGGGGGAGTAATTCGATTACAACGTCCCCAATGCTCAACTATTGCTTATGTTATCGAGCCTGAAAGGGTGAAATGTGAAGTCCACCCCGGCAGCATCTGAACTCCGAACGTAAAGTCGGAATAAATAATGCGCGACGCAGTAACGATTCTAGCAGCTCGCCGCCTTAAACAGCGTAAAAATATTGATATAAATGTATTACTTAAACTTCTTTTCTATTGCCGAAATGAAATGATATTACGGTTAAATTCACCTGTCAGCAACTAAACTAATGCTAACATAATAGATATGACAAAAATTCCATTGAAACAAAAGCTTGTAATCAAAGAAATTATTCATAGTAAGAAACAAACCCAACTTTCTTTCAATCGTTTCTTCTCTTTCATGTGCTACGCTAAGTACTTTATATAGTCAATGAGCTTACGCTCGATTTCACACAGAGATTCACTGAATCCGTGATTCATACACTTAATTTTCCCAATTTTATTTTGTGTTATTATCTAAATGTTTTTGGCCTTTTATGGCTATTGATTTTTCTTATTGCATAACAGAGAATTTTTCGTCTCTTAGTAATAATAAACTTTCATTAATTATAAATGATCATTATTAGATGATCATTCAAGTCAGCTGTTTAAATAATAAATACTAAAGGCGGATTATTTTCGTTTGACAGTTATATAGTTCAATGAGTGGTTACTGAATTGTGCTGATCGTAAATCAATAATGCAAATGAATTGGTCAGTTAAAGAGAAAAGCTGATCTAAGTAAATAGGTGTTTTCTTACTTCTTAAGTATGTTTTCTTTCAACGTTAGACCAATCGAGCAAACAGTGTATTAAAATGTATGTATACGAAAAACAGACCGATCAGTGCACACAGCTATTATCAAAATGACCAGTAGTAAAAGAATAAAGAATAATTATGGTTATCAAGCTAACACGCCAAATACTATAAATTCAAAAATCCCTGTTACCTGACCCCTTGTCAAAACAGTCATGTTGAAAATATCGACTAACAATGTCAACAAAGCGAGCAAATATTCAATCTTTACTGGCACCTAGCGTTGTGTCACCTACCTGTCATACTTTATCCATCAAACTGATTTAAGACGACTGTCGCTGGAGTTTTCTTTGATTTTAACGATTAAATATCTACTAACATAGCTTGTGTTGTTGCTGTTATTGCTGTTGTTGCTGATGCAAAACCAGCCTTTTATTTCTTATTGCTTACATTGTTGAATTCATCGACCCAGGAAAAACAACACTGATGTTAAGATATTTAGGTTATTAATTTCATGCTTAGTAAACGATTCAAGACGGTCTACAGTGACGGCTTTCTCTTCAAAACTTTATTAAGCATTCGTTACACAGGCGCGGTTATGGGATAAGAAGCTTAATTCCCAATCACATGGTTTTGGGGTTTAGTCCACTGTGTGTGTGTGTGTGTGTGTGTGTGTGTGTGAGGGTATCTGTGTTTGTCCCTCCTCCACCACTTGAAAACCGGTGTTGGTGTGTTTATGTCCCGCTAGAATAAGCACCAAGCTTTAAAAAAAGTACTGGGGTCGATTCATTCAACTAAAATTTTTTCAAGGCGGTGCCCCAACATGACCGCAGTCTAACGACTGGAACAAGTAAAATATGGAGCATAAAATGTAGGATTTGTTAGAGAACAGTGGTGGATAATGTTTATATTTTCCATTGGAGTATTAATAAAACGGATGACGTGAAGTGGATTCTGAGAATAATGGAGTTGAAACTTTACATTATGGCATTCATTATCTGCATTTTAATTCCCACCAGAAATAAAAAGATTGTATTTATGAATGTGTTACATCTTGTGATGTGATTTTCAGGTCTTTTATAACAGTATTGACGAAAGAATTGTGACATGAGAACACAGAAGCTAGGAATAAGTATAATAATATTTTTACCTGTGAGAACTGGGAGACGAAATTATGAATTGTTACCATGGCAATTAACAGTAGAAATGAAAACAACAAAACAATGAAAAAAGACAAGGAAATTAGCTTTACAAATAAAACCTACAAAAATGCGCAATGCGAGAGGGTGCCGAAAAGTTCCTGGTTTCAAGGGTGTCGTGAAAGGCCTGGTCGGAGCCCCAACCTTCTGAGTTCTTTCACAGGGCTTAGAAAAACTGAAGGACCACTGCAATAAATGTTTGAATCTGAGGGGGGAATATGTTGAATAAAATTATAATTAACTGATCCTCCTGTAATTTCATTTGTCTAAAGTCAGGAACTTTCCAGCATCCCATCGTGCACGTTACATGATTGTAAGTCAAGGGCAATAAATGGCTGACCAGTTTTAATTCTGCCTTTCTGTGTACAAATCCTGTGTAGTTCGACAGTAGATTTTATCCATTTGGTGTCACCGATAGCTTCCAAGCATGAATGGAGACTATACCCACGCAGAAAAACTGAAGACACGTTTCAACGTCATAAATTATTATCTGACGTTTGGGGGCGATTCCCAGTAGAAGTATTATTCACTTGAAAATTACTTTTATAAGGTCATATTCTATTCTTTTGCGACTAAGAAATCAATATTTCTTCCATTAGGAGAAATGAACTTGATAAATAATGCCTAGTCAGTGTTTCCTATCAAATGAGTGTCTGAGAATTTTATTTCATTTATTTCTGCTCTATGATGTCTATTGATGCCACATAAATATATATGTTTACATGAAAGTAGATTTAACTGCGCCGCATATTACATTTTGTTTAGAGCACAAACGCTTCTATTCCTACATAATCAATTTCTATTTAAAGTGAAAAGTATTTCTGCATTTTTTAATATAAATGTTAACGTCCATACAGAATTAACAATTAGACTCATTTCAAATATTAAGATATGTTTTCTCTCTTCCTGTTTATCATGCTGAATATTGAATTAGCAAAATAGAAAACTATAGGTTTCTAGACTTTATAATTTGTTCTGTTGTCTGTACTTATGGACAGATGGAGAAGAAATGTGTGCCTGATATGCATACGACATACGAGTGTATGTGTGTGCATGTTTGTGTGTTTTCAGCTGTATGAACCAAAAATTAGAGCACTCGATGCAAAACCGTGTGTAAAATACGTAAATAAAATGCATACAGCAGTGGTTTTCAACCAGGGTTCCGTAGAACCTTAGGGTTCCGACAGTACAGTGCAGGGGTTCCGCAAGAAGTTACAAAAATGCTAAAATGGGTAGTAATTTTTAATTCTCCTGTGCAGATATGTGTGCATAAGACCATTAAATTATTGCACAGGGGTTCTTCGAGCCAGTGGAATGTTTCCTTGGGGTTCCGCTCCAGCAAAAAATTTTGAAAAGCACTGGCATACAGGGTAACTGTTCATTGGTTGACTCAAAACAAAAATGGTATGGAGGAATAACAGAAGGCAAATGTGAGCAACAGTAAAATACCTACACTGCTATGTTCAGGCAGGTTATAAAGAAGTTATTATGATAATGAAAAGTCGATGGCAGATTTCAAAATATAGAATGCTGGAAATGTCCAATCCATGTCAAAATGGGCTTAAGTGGTGCTACAATGCACAACCATGAAAAGTTTCATTCTTTGAAACACACACACTTCAAAAGTGAAGACATGTGCATGTGTATAATACGTAATGCGCATGTGAGTAACTCGTATGTGTACATGTATATATCTACATCAGTGCTTTTCAAACTTTTTGCTGGAGCGGAACCCCAAGGAAACATTCCACTGGCTCGAGGAACCCTTGTGCAATAATTTTATAGTCTTATGCACACATATCTGCACGGGAGAATTAAAAATTACTGCCGATTTTAGCAGTTTTGTAACTTCTTGCGGAACACCTGAACTGTACTGGCAGAACCCTGGTTGAAAACCACTGATCTACATGGTCGTCAAATCTAAGTAGAGACTTCAAACTTGAAATCTTCAAAGCCACAGTCGAACCAATTCTACTATATGGCTCAGAAACCTGGACGTTATCAAAGAAGCTTGAGAGGCAGTTGGATGGAACCTACACTCGCCTCCTTATGAGAGCTCAAAATCTCTCGTGGAAGCGTCATCCAACCAAAATGCAAATATATAGGAAACTACCATCTGTGTCATCTCTTGTGAAAGGTAGGAGAGTCCAGTTTGCTGGACATTGTTGTAGAGCTGAAAACGAGGCAATTTCTACTCTTCTCCTCTGGAAGCCATCTGCTCGCGATGCCAGAGGGCGCAGACCCTCCTACCCTGATGTAATCTCCAGGGATACAGGCATCCAGCAACAGGACCTCCGTAATGCTATGATGGACCGTGAAGTCTGGCGTAGCATGGTAAATTCCATTGTCTCGACCACGGTCGAACAATGATGAATGATGACATGTAACACAATTCCTATGAGTACAGTTGTATATACATGAGCATATGGAAGTGTATGCACTTGTTACATTACATAGATTTGCATAATTTTTCGTGAGTGTATCATTGTATACATTAACATGTACATGTGGAGTCGAAAACTAAGAATAACCTAGGTGTTTGTGTTTATTCGTGTGTGTAAATCGTATATCTTATGTTTTGGATGAATGGAAGACACCATCGTATATCATGCTGATGTACCCTATAAAAACCACCGGTAATCGCTAAAAAGGTTGAATAAAAGGTATTGACATCAATAAACTGAGATATGTGCTTCTCAGTCACAACACTTATCAGTCTACCAACGAAGTGTTAGCTTGTATATATTTTTATCTCATACAAGCGCGCGCGCGTACAGACACTTTATCTTATACAAACGGGCGCGCGCGTACACACACACACATATATCTGAGTAATCAGATAAATGTGAAACAAGGTGGGAAAAATATTACTCGAATACCGGAGGTAGAATAATATCCTTTATTATTAAATAATAATAATAATAATAATATTAATAATAATAATAGTAGTAGTAGTAGTAGTAGTAGTAGTAGTAGTAGTAGTAGTAGTAGTAGTAGTAGTAGTAGTAGTAGTAATAATAATAAATTATTATTGAAAAAATGTGGCATCTCAAGGCGACTACAATACCAGTGGTTGTAGGATCTCTAGGAATGATAAAAAAAGGTACTGAAACCTATTTGAAAATGATTCCAGGCTTACCATCCCTACAGGAAGTACAAAAAAGCGTATTAACTGGAACGGCTCATGTACTGAGAAGAGCACTATCGCTGTGAAAACAACATCCATCCATGAATTTATTTATTTATTAATTTTTAAATACATATTTTATCAGTGAATTTGCGCGTGTAATCTGGGAATGCATACAATGAGCTTCTCTGCCCTAGGTGTATGATGATGATGATGATGATGAATATATATATATATATATATATATATATATATATATATATATATATATATATGCAGCGTGTCGCTTGATGTATGTCACTGGCATCTTGCTTGTTGTTCAGAAGCAAGAGAACTAAAATCTCTTGACATGTCTAGAAGTTCGGGCTGGCTTTATTGTTCTGCTCATTATTCATACGGTGTGGTTATTTATTGAATATTTTTTCACTAACATACTGTTATTCACAGAATCTAATCATATATATGTTTTTTTTTGAGATTTTACAGACTACCATGTTTGAAAGAGCTCAGGTGTTTGTGCGCTATATTCTTGATAAAGTTTCTGTTAGACCGATGTCATAAACAATACTATCTTTCGTTTTCAGTTTTAATGGCCTGATGCTTATATACGACGCTCTGTGAAACTTAGTATGAGTACGTATTGAGCATATTGCTGCTTTCCACAGGGTAAGACAGCTTTTAACCTCACCGTTTATACAAATCATGTGTGTGTGTGTATAGATAGATAGTTTGATATATAGATGTATAAGTATTTTTATGTATGTATATATGCGTGTGAGTGTGAGTGTATGTGCTTGTGTGTGTGTGCGTGCGCGTGCACACACACACGTGTGTAAGGGGTTTGTTCTTAGCGACGAAAGCAGTACGAGTTCAAAATAGTATTTTGTATTTCATACTCAGTGCCGACATATAAAAAGCCTAGAAATTGAGGTATACCTTTCGAGAAAAAATCTCGAAAATATAATAAAACACAAAGAAAAAGATATAAAAAAAGAAAAAAAAACGAATATATTAGTAGCAGACAAGGAGTGTCCAGCAAGGTGGCAACATTATTAAATCCGTATTTCTACTTCTTTGAACGTCATCAGTAGCAATTACGCACTAGCTAAGACAAATTTAGCCTCTACCGATAGAGAAATACAACAATTAACAAATCACTAACGTCTCGATTCGGCAACAGGCTGTATGATTCGTTATTAGCAATGGAAGCTTTGTGAGTTTAAAATAGCATTTTGTATGTCATACTTAAAGCAGTTGTGCTGCAATAAGCCTAGAAACTGCAATGTTCATATCGGAAAAGCATCTCGTATACTTCTGCGTTTTTTAACATATAGGTCTATACGTGATGCTTTCTCGAGACAAATACTCCAGTTAACCAGATTGTAGTGTGATATATATATATATATATATATATATATATATATATATATATATATATATATATATATAGGGAGAGTTTACGAAAAAAAAAAGACGAAGACAGGTGGTGTACAAAACAAACAGATGTATTAGTATAACGCTCAGGAATAGAAAAGTCTTTTACATTTCGAGCCTACGCTCTCCGACAGAAAGGGACACAGAAAAAACAAGGAGAGAAAAAAATGTGTGTAGTGGCTAACGATCTATCATGGTGGCTAGTGCCGGACAGAAGGGTCAAACACGAGGAGGAAAGTAGGGGAGATAACAAGGTAAAGATGACCCCCAACACAAAGGTGCGCGTGTGTATAAGAGAGTATGTATGTGCGTGTGAAAGAGGGCTGGTGGTCTATATATATATATATATATGTATATATGTATATATATATATATATATATATATATATATAATATATATATATATATATATATATATATATATTAAATTTCTAAATATCGCAGAGAGATATAAGCAGTAGTGGTACGATAGAGTAGTTGTATACTGTCAACTTAATGTGACAGTCACATGAAGGGAATCATACCACTGCTATTTAGACCTAGGTAGCAGCAAAGCTTCTTGTCGGCCTTGATACTCCAGACTGATGACGAGTAAAGACTCAGAAACTAGTCTCTGGGTGCAGGCTTAGCTGGGTGGAAGTGCTTATCTCCCCCTTGTAAACATAAGGACATAGGAAATGTGTCAAGGCCGACAGGAAGCGTTGCTGCTTCCTAGGGTTAAATAGCAGTGGTGTGATTCCCTTCGTGGGACTGTCACATTAAGTTGACAGTATACAACTACTCTCTCTCTCTCTATATATATATATATATATATATATATATAGTGAGAGGGAGAGAGAGAGAGAGAGAGAGAGAGAGAGAGAGAGCATTTTCTAAATAACGGGAAGTATATGAGGTCGAGTTTGTATTGTCTTTTAACTGTTAGAATATATACGATTATTTTCGTTTTAATTCCCCGATAAAGGGCGCAGTCACACGTGTACTAGTGATTGTGTGCTTAGAAAATTTTGTTATATTTCCCTTGGTTTGTTCGCTTTGTATTGTGTTGAAGTATTCTATTGTTATGCAGCGAATTATTCTGGTTATAGGAATTGTAGAATAAATCACTGTTACTGTTTCTCTTGAATAATTGTAAAATGTGTTCTTTGCTGTGTTTATTGATTAGGAATAACGGATCGGCCACACGTTTAATAACATTTCTTCGCAAAGTGATTTGAACTAGATCGTATTATACTTCCTGGTGCGTGCTTTTTTTACGCAGTGGATGAGTTTTATGCTATTGTATATCTAAAACGGCTAAAAGCGAATGATTAGTCGTATTTGTCTTCGACTCCGTGAAATGGTGCTTTGTCGGATGAGATATTGTTTTTGCATTTACTCCATGGTTTTTGCTCAATAACATTTAGAAGACATTAAGAATCAGTGCATATAAAGAGAATTTAGGTGTTGGTCCGTAGGAACACGAAGCTAGGGACATCATTGTATCCAGAAAGGTGGTAAATTCTAATTTAATTCTTATTGCTATTTTTAGATCGAACTCTTCCAAGGGTTGCATATCCCTCCAGATTTTAGAATCATTAGGTCGTGCTTCTAAATCATTAAGTCATCCTTTGTAGCAGGTCTGTAGCTACTAGAAATTGCATGAGGAATTTACTTTTGTCATTCATTAGAATCGCATTCTTTCTGATTCGATTTAGAATATTGGTGTGTGAATTAGATGAGCTGCAAAATTGTCCCATAGCTGTGAACAGTATTTCAGTGTGAACTTGGCTTTGTAAAGGTCACTATCTAATGAAAACCGAAGTATCACCTGACTCTTAGAATGGCCAGTTTTGACAATGTTATATATGTGAGGCTGCTACATGAAATAATCACGGGTTGTAAGGCCTAGCATTGCAATAACTTTAGAGATTCTATATCTGTGCTATTTATGACCATAGAAGGTTAGATGGCTGATTATTATTATTATTGTTATTATTGTTGTTTTTGCTTAGCTCTAGGTCATCTCGTTTAATCAGATCAGTATCCAAAGACATTCCAACCCTCTTCCTGTCTTTATCTTTGTCAACACCGTGAAAGCACAAAGATATTTAAAATACTGGGGTGTGAATTGATGGGGTACGTATAAGACAGAGAACTGCATTGATTGAAGCGTTGTACAGGTGTTTAAAGAAATGATGTGTGATATAACTTTGACTAAGGAACAAAAGCGACTGGTCTTTGGCGATTAATGTAACGGCTTTTCTTGGGATGTGAAAACTGTCAACTTTACTCTGCTCTAGAGAACATTACTTCATAAATAGCAGCACCTCAAGATTGTGGTATGTTTTGGTCTAAAATGGAATTCAGAATATGAGGTTGAGATCAATGGATGTTAGAAATGTTTATGAGGACCAATTGTAGGGGGTACTGTGCGAATACATATATATATATATATATATATATATATATATATATATATATATACTTATATTAACTTATGATTATGTAATATAATTATAATAAATGGTGCGGATAAACCCAACCGGCACGCTAGAAATAGACGGCAAATGGTTCTAAAAACCACATCTATATTCCGTTAGCACAGGTTTTAAGCGGGCAGATGAAAAAAAACTAATAAGATTTTTTGAAAAAATGGTTAATTGTTGATCGATTTCTGGCTTAGGGTTGTAAAACTCCTTGCTCTCTTCAGTACAATATGCCAAAGTATATAGATGTAAATATTTATACATACCCATAAGAACAGCATTTCCGCACGACTATATACATTCGTTTACATTTATACAATAGTAAAAATCTAATTTTTTCTCATCTCAACCACGTGCTTTTATTATCAAAATAATCTTGCAGCGAATGCAATTTGATCAGGAACAAAATGTATGTAATTTATACAAAATGTTTTTAATCAAGTGACCTACGTGAAATAAAAACCTTTTAGGTGACTATTTATATTAATCTCACGTGATTGAGATGAGAAAACATTAGATTTTCACTTGTGTATGAATCCAGTTTTGTTTTGAAGACACCTACATCCACACCATGCAGGTCTCTCAGGCATTTTGAAAGGATATTGAGGAGCTGTAGGCCCTTGAAACCCAAGCTGTTGCAGTATCTGGTCCTGTATTTTGATGGCAATGTTGGGATCTTTGGCACTATGCAGTGGCGCTTCGTTCTGCTATTTGTGTAACTTTCAATGCCAAAGTTTGGTACAAGGCCTTCCAGAATTATCTAGATGTATATCACTGCATATCTTTGCCACTTTCGTTATAGGGAGAAGAGCTTTAACTCTTTCAGACATTCCCTGTTCCTCACATGTTCATTGAGACGATTTTCTTTGGATTGGTTGGTTGGATTGCTTCGAGCTCCGCCGTTAATTTTATATTGTGGTGACCATAGTTGGGAGCAGCAATCCAAGCAGCTGAGGACGTATGCCCTCCAAAGAACCATCATAGTTTCCTTTTCTTTCGTTTTGAAAGTTCGGAGGATCCATCCAGCTAGCCGTCTGCATCTTATCACCAAATTAGTAATATGCATCTGGAAAGATGCATTATCACTCATGTCGATGCCCAGGTCACGCACTGATTTTGATTCAGGGACTTCAATTCCTCCCGGGCCAGTGTATCCTACCTGCATGTCGTTCAGTTTTGTGTGCTGGTCACGCCATCTTTTTTCAAAAAATCTTATTTGTTTTTTTCATCTACCCGCTAACAACATGTGAGTATAGATGTGGTTTATAGAGCCATTTGGCGTCTATTTCTAGCGTGTTGGTGGTGTTTATCCGCACTCTTTAATATAATTATATTATATAATTATAAATTAATATAAATTGGTACCTATAAAGTTTTTATTTCACGCTGGCCACTTGATAAAATCGTTAAAGTGGTTTTATCCTTAATTTTGTATAAAATATATATATACTTATGTATGTGTATGTATATGAATGTATCTATAAATATGTGTGTGTATGTGTGTATGCTTGCGTGTATGCTTGCGTGTGTGTGTGTGTATACCTGCGTGTGTGTGTGCCTGCGTGTGTGTGTGCCTGCGTGTGTGTATGTGCCTGCGTGTGTGTATGTGCCTGCGTGTGTGTGCCTGCGTGTGTGTGTGCCTGCATGTGTGTGTGCATGAGTGTGTGTGTGTGTGCCTGCGTGTGTGTGTACCTGCGTGTGTGTGTGCCTGTCTGTGTGTGTGTGCCTGCGTGTGTGTATTGTGCCTGCGTGTGTGTGTGTGTGCCTGTCTGTGTGTGTGTGTGTGTGTGCCTGCGTGTGTGTGTGCCTGCGTGTGTGTGTGCCTGCGTGTGTGTGTGTGCCTGCGTGTGTGTGTGTGTCTGCGTGTGTGTGTGTGTGCCTGCGTGTGTGTGCCTGCGTGTGTGTGCCTGCGTGTGTGTGTGCCTGCGTGTGTGTGTACCTCTCTGTATGTTTGTGTGTGTGTGTGTGACCATTTTGCTGGTCTTCATTGATATTTTACTGCCAAGATCTTACTGCAGGATGTTCCAAATCAGAAATAGCAATTCCTAAGAAAGCAGGCTCAGAGACTTTCCATTCTAAAGACCAGGTCTACTAGTACAAAACTGCATTTCTATAGTTTCTCTATTGCTAATCTCTGCTATGCACACGTAGAGCAATCAATAGTAAGCATCAATAACGAAGTAGACAGTCAATGAACTAATAATCTTCTTGTGACCATAAACTATATTTAAACGAAATATATGAGACCAGGCTGTTTCACGAAACAATATTTTGAATACTTTCTGCCAGTGTTTCATTGTTAGTACAAACCAAACCATAGAGGACATCAGTGATCAAGATGACCTCTAACATATAGCAATATAACCTTCTTATAGAAGTTGCTGTTAAACAAGGACAGACACTACGAAGCCGTATAAATGCCAACGATATACTAATATATATAAATGGCAATAACAATACTAGAGAAATATAACAATTACATCGAAATATGAGAACGTAACTGACATAAAAGTGATTTCACATATATCTCGAATAAAGATAATAGTGCCTGTGGGCAAATAATATTACGTACACAAATTTTATCTAGATTTTGGACTGACAAATGTATCATCATTGACTGGTAATTTAAACAATTCTTTCATGGTCGACAGAAAACATCTTTAAAAGATGGCTGCGTTTCAAACTGAATGTTTTGTTAAAGAAATATTAAGACATAAAGCTGACATATTTTTAAATATTCTGAAGCAGTAACATTTTTTTGTTTATATCCGAATATCTGTGTATTTGTGTGAGTGAGAGAGGAGAGTGAAGGAGAGAGAGAATATTTATGAAGAGCAGAAAGCTTGATTTTTTTTTTTAAGTAATGTCTTTATATAAGTACATAGAACCGATGTGTGAGCGAATAGAAAGTACCACTGAAAGCATTACTGCAGATAATACTATATCAAATGCATCAAGTCTGTCATTTGCCTTTTAGCTTTATTTTAGATTCGATTGCACCATCTAATTCCCTTCACGTCCTTCTGATACTGAAAGTAGCCGCCCCAGACTTTTCAGATCAGTGATGTGAAAGAACACGAAATAGAGCTTTCTTATTATCTACTCTCACATGTCAAATATATTCTATTCGGTATGCCTTTATTAGTGGTAGCAGGACATGCATTTATAACATTTTCGGCGTTGGGCAATTTCAGTTATTCACGATTAGAAATTTAAATATAAATTCAATAACATATACGTTTGTGTGTTCGTTGTTAGTTGTTGCTGTTATTGCCCGAAAGGCATCTGACGTACTTGCTGGCTACTGCTGGGAGGAGTTTTCGGCTCTTTCTAATACCCTGCGAGCAAAGTTTGTCTTGGCTCTCCACCAAAGAGAACATATACATATATATATATATATATATATATATATATATATTTGAACCCGTAAGAAAACCATTCGCTGTATTTTATCATGGAGGAAAGTTTCCACTGTAGACAAATATGTGGGGGGGGGGGAATGAGTCAACTCACAGCACTCTCTAACTATATTGTGGGATGCATGCATTTTGGGCTGGTCATATCCTCTTCAGCCACAGAGACCGGAAAGACAGACGCTGTGAACTGATATGAGAGGCAAGACCCTCTTATAATATTCCTGTCACAGTTCAATGACGGGTTCAATTCAGCAGCTTGTCGTAAATGCAATACGGGGTGACAGCGCTAAGCAGAGACCTGTCACTCGTGACTTATTGATTAAACATTTCAAGAAGTGAAACATTTCATTAAAGATGAGAAATTAAGATAGATCAGTAGTTACGAAACGACACTTGAATGATCTGTTAAAATCTTAAACAGAAAATCTACCATCCAACATATGTTATCAGTACATTTATGGCCAACTTTAACCAATATTTTTCCCAGAAAACTACGAGAAGTTTATATGTATAACATCAGACAACTTTGATAAATGTTAAGACTTATAGACTTTAATTATTTTGGTGGAATGTT
>NC_043013.1:48775991-48790991 GCF_006345805.1 Octopus sinensis | reverse complement strand
TTAATGAGGTGAATGATAACGAAAGAAAGATGATAAGGATGGGAGAAGACAGAAAGCGCCCGCCGACTTTTGCTTCTCTAAAACATTGTTCTTTTTAAAAAGATAACCACAAAACGAGGTATTAAACCTCTTACAATTTTTCCAATTTTTGGACTTAGCAGTCCATTATTAATACAAAACGAGGTATTAATCCTCTTACAATTTTTCAATTTTTGGACTTAAGTCCATTACTAATAATACATATCGTCCTCGAAATAGCTTGTGCCCGCGCCCTCCACCATCAACCACGCCTCCCTCAGAACGTAGTCAAGTTCCGAGTTCGCGTCGCCCGGGACCAAGCTATAATCTTCATTGAGCTCCTTTAGCCCTAGCGTCACGTCGAACGCCACGGCCTCCACAGCTACCTGCGGAGGCCATTCGGGGTCCTGTGTGAAGGCTAAAGGTGCTCCCTTGTAGTGCTCTTCCATCACTTTTTCAATTTCTCCTCCTCTATAGAAGAGGACCAATACATTCAGTTCTTTCGTTGGCGGCACAGTTTCCGCCAACGGTATTCCTTCTCTTGTCGGTGGCACAACCCCAACCGACGTAGTTCCGGGACGTTCCGGTGCTACACTGACAGCCGGTAATGTCCCGTTTTTCTTCCTCTTTTTCTTTTTTTTTCCCTTTTCAACTGAAGATTCGCCTTCCTCTCCTCATCCCTATTATCCTTTGGTGAGCACCCATTGTTGCTCACCTTCCTCTTTCGGCCTCTGTTTGAGGAGTCCTCTGCTTTCTCGGCCGTTATCGTTCCCTCTTCTAGAGGGGTTTTACTTAACTGTTCCGGGATCCTATTTTGTTCCCGAGGACAGTTCTTCTTTATGTAGCCGGACTCCAAGCACCGATGACACTTAGGGGGGCGACCCTCAAGCATCACCGGGTACCTGCACCCGGCCATTTTCAAAAAATCTGGAAGAACCAGATTGGCTGATTGGGTCCACAGGGTCAAAATTGCTTTTGACCCAACCCAAGCAGCCGCAGGAAGAACTTTTACATTGAGGAGCTTAGTTTCGCTGTCACCCAGACCCCGGCGGATAGTCTCCTCTATCCACTCGGGTTCTATGTCGGGTGGCAGTCCGCAGATCCAAGCTTTCATCAATTTCTTTTTTTTGTACGTGGGCAGGAATAAGATTTTCTTACCCTCCAAGGGTTTGCTAGCAAATTTGCAAGCCTCTTCAGGGGTGTCAAATAGCAACCACACCGTTGCATATTTGACACCCCTGGAAATGAATTTAATTGTTGGCAAATATTCTTCCAACTCCTCCTCAATTGCCGTCTTTTCGAATAGGGCGATGGTGTCAAGTGCCTTGGAGTAGGTTCTCAACACCACCGTCCTATCTTCACGGTCTTTTAACCACTTTTTGGGCGGTATGATTTCCCACTCCAAAATTTTGTTATTTTTCATTGCCATGTTTTTTTTAAAATATATTCAAATTAAACTCAAAAGCAGGAAGAAAAAAGTTCAAAAGTCCAAATAAAATTTGATAGATTTTTGAAAAAACAAAAAGGAGAAAGCACAACAGAAGGGAAGAAATTAACGGAAAGTCGCAATAAAGAAAAAAACAAAAGGGGAGGTGTTAAATGAAGTTCAAAAGAAAGTTAATAAACAGAAAAAACACAGCAAAAATATTCTGGCTTTGCGGTACTCCCGGCCTGGGTTGAACCTGGAACGCCGCAACTGCAACACAACCTCCACAAAAATGGGTCCGAAAGGTAATCCAATAGTGGCTTATTTTTATACTTTTCTTGCGAAGTACTCTGACAAGGGAATAAATTCAACAAACCCAAACACAGCACTGGCTACCGCCAACGGTAATTTTAACAGTAACTGTATCGAATTCTGAGGATACGCCCCTCCACTGTTTTTTCTTTTTTTTTCAATGAACACAAAAACGGCAGCCGCCTAGCGCAGGCGAAATTGTCTCAGAGTTGGACACAACTTACTGAAATAATAATTGGCACGCAATAAATTATGCCCAACTCACAATAAACAAAATCACTTACCTCGACAACTTTCCGTTTTTGGTCATTTTTCTTTAATTGGACGGAGCTAATTGACTCGCGTCCACTCTCGCTGAACAGGAAGCAACTGACTAATTGCGCATGTGCGTTAGCAAAGCTACTTACCAAACAGCCACTCCTGTTATTATTGAATAATAACTGAATAGAAAATGCCACATCTTTTTATTTATGTTCAGTTTAGAACTAACAATTAATTTACAATCCCAAAGACAAAGAACCTCTCTTCAAAACAGTTTTCAAAATTTAAAACAGAAGCTTGATAATTTTCGCATGAAAACTCCGTGATATAACTTCTATCTTTCAGCTTTTTAATTGTTAAAAAATTGTCGATATTCATGTATGTTTAGCGTGAAACAGATCGTGAAAATTTGTACAACGTATAATCTTTGAAGCAGTGGAGCTTGAAATACCATGAAATTTAGGCACTCTTGAAAAGTTGCAAAATTTCTTTCGATTTATATTCTAGGTAAGATCACGTCACTGATATCAACAATGCTGAGAATAGACATATCGTTTTCTAAAGGTTCAAAACTATATTCGTCTCATAAAATGTTTTGACGAAATACCAAATGGATATTTCACTGGAATTGTTGTGTATGTTTGTGTCTGTATCTGTACGGTTAGCTAAAAGCATTTTTAATGTCAAAGAAATCTTTAACGTGTTTACAAGCGAACTTAACGCAGCAGTAAAGTTAGTTCTAAAATTCTTTGATGTTTCGTTTGAACTACACATTCACTATGTATGACGGTTAAATACAATTTTATGGGATCGAATTCTATTTGAATTTTTGGATCTTTTCGGTTTGAGCGGCAGTTTTTAACATAATTTCTGGCTGTGTGGTAAGTAGCTTGTCTACCAACCACATGGTTCCGGGTTCAGTCCCACTGCGTGGCACCTTGGGAAAGTGTCTTCTACTATAGCCTCGGGCCGACCAAAGCCTTGTGAGTGGATTTGGTAGACGGAAACTGAAAGAAGCCCGTCGTATATATGTATATATATATATGTGTGCGTGTGTGTGTTTATGTGTCTGTGTTTGTCCCCTAGCATTGCTTGACAACCGATGCTGGTGTGTTTATGTCCCCATTACTCGGCGGTTCGGCGCAGGAGACCGATAGAATAAGTACTGGGCTTACAAAAGATTAAGTCCCGGAGTCGAGTTGCTCGATTAAAGGCGGTGCTCCAGCATGGCCGCAGTCAAATGACTGAAACAAGTGAGAGAGTAAAAGAGAGAGTAACTAAAAAATGTTAAACTTCGTATACTGGTAGAATGTGTTTATAAAACATCTTTTTCTCTTGGCTTTATTGAGAAAATTCTATAGTTTGTAAGATATTTGTTGTTGTTTTCCTTCAGTTTCTGCAATTTCAACCAATCACTGACGTCTATTGAGGTAAAAAGCATTCTGTGCCGTATGAATATGTCCCTCGTTTAAGAAACAGATTGGATTTATTTACATTTGTGAAGAAAAAAAGATACCCTTCCCCCACCCCTAACCATAACCATAACCCTAACCCTAATTAACCCTAACTAACCCTAACTAGCCCTAACCCTAAAAGAGATTGAAATGCAATAGATCGATTCTAGGGTCATAATTATGGGTGACAATTTCATATGACACCGATAGAAAAAAACTGCCGTTCAAACCGAAAATATCCGAATTTTTTCTTACTTATGGTTAATACGGTTTTTTCTACTGTTGATGGCTTATGTCACTGCATCCATTAGCTATCATTTGTATCAGGTTTATGTTGATTTTAAGAATCTGTTGTCCATGACATTGTCTATAAGATTTTATTCAAATATTGTAGCCAACTTCGTTTAAATTATTTCAGGACATTTGTTTATATATATATATATATATATAATATATATATATATAATATATATATATATATTATATATATATATATATATATATAAATCCTTAAATCCTTAAAAATGTTTTAGCCCGAAGGCCGCGGCCATGCTGGGGCACCACCGCTGAATGAGCTACACTAGTTTGTGAATCCACCTCTGATACGAGGCACTTGATCAACAAGGGAGTTCGATGCTGCTGCCCGCATCCGTATCTCCTGTCGTGAGGTAGGTTCATCTGGGACTCCCAACAAGAAGAGATCCAGTTTAGTTTTAAAGAAACCCACATCCACACCATGTAAGTCTCTCAGGCATTTAGGGAGGATGTTAAAGAGCTGTGGTCCTCTGAAACCCAAGCTGTTGCAGTATCTGGACCTGTATTTTGATGGTGATGTTGGAATCCTTGGCACCACGCAGCGGCGCCCCGTTCTGCGGTTGGAGTAACTTTGAATGCCAAAGTTTGGGACAAGACCCTCCAGGATTTTCCAGATGTATATCACTGCATATCTCTCCCGCCTCCGCTCCAGGGAGAAGAGGTTTAATACCTTCAGTCTTTCCCAGTAGCTGACATTTTGCATTGAGACGATTTTCTTTGTGTAGCTTCTCTGAGTTGCTTCGAGTTCTGCTGTTTGTTTTATATTGTGTGGTGACCAAAGTTGGGAGCAGTAGTCCAAGCAGCTGAGGACAAATGTTTTCCATAGGACCATCAGTGTCTCCTTCTCTCTTGTTCTGAAAGTTCGGAGAATCCATCCAGCTAGCCGTCTGCATTTTATCACCAGATTAGCAATATGCATTTGGAAAGATGCATCATTGCTCATGTCAATGCCCAGGTCACGCACTGATTTTGACTCAGGGATTGCAATTCTTCCTGGGCCAGTGTATCCAGTCTTCACGTCATTTACCTTTGTGTGCCAGTAGCGCAGGGCCTGGAACTTACCTGCATTAAACTGCATGTTGTTGTCCTCAGCCCACCTGTATATTGTGTCCAGCTCATGTTGCAGATGCGCAATATTTTCAGGGTTTTGTATTGCGTGGGAGACTTTTGTGTCATCTGCATAGCTAGCAAGGGTGGTCATCGTAGCAACTGAAGGCATGTCTGAAAGGGCCACTATGAACATCAGTGGCCCCAAGACAGTGCCCTGTGGGACACCGCTTGTTATTTGCGTTTCCCATTGCTCACAACTGCCTGTTTTCTGTCTTTTAGGAAGTTGTGCAGCCACTCTCCAAGTTTCCCGCCTATGCCGAGACCACGCAGTTTGTGACAGATCATACCATGGTCGACTTTATCAAAGGCTTTTGCAAAGTCAAGATATATTACATCCACATTTGAGCCATTTAGTAGCTGATTCAACACCCAGTCATAGTGTTGCAGGAGCTGTGTTAGGCAGCCTCTACCTGGTCGAAATCCATGCTGGGTGTCAGACAGTAAGTCATTTTCTTCAAGGAACATGATTAGTTTCTTACGGACTATTCGTTCCATGACTTTGCTGATGTGTGAGGTCAGAGAGATAGGCCTATAATTTTTAGCATCTGCTCTGCTACCTCCCTTATGGATAGGGCATATTACCCCCTCTTTCAGTTTGACTGGGAGCTTACCACTTGCAAGAAAGCTCTGAAAAAGAAGCTGTAGCGGTTTTGCAAGGGCTCGTTTGCACGATTTGAGAAGGATCGCTGGGAATCCATCAGGTCCAGCAGCTGAGTTTGTGTCAATCTCATCAATGGCTAGTGTGATATCATCTTCTTCGATGTTGATGTACTCAATTTTTGTCTCTTTGGCCGCTGGTAAAGTGGCAAAGAATTCTTCTGGGTTGTTTACTTGCCTGTGTCCTAGAGGTGTAGTGAACACACTTTGGAACTGTTCGTTCAGTATTTCACTTATCCTCGTGGGATTTCCTGTGAGAGAGCCATCTTTTTGGAAGAGAGGTCCTATTCTCTGGTGCACTGTGGCTGTCTCTTTGGCAAACTTAAAGAAAGCTTTAGGGTTTGATTTTATATTTTCTATTACCCAAGCTTCTTTATCTGCTCTCTCCTTTTCATGGGACTGATGTAGACTTTTCTCAGTTTCCATTAGCATTCTTTCGAGCCGAGACTTCTCACCACTTTTGGTGTGCTTGCTCAGGCGGTTTGCAATCCTTGTCCGTCGTCTCATAAGAATCCTCCTTTCTCTAGGGATCCTGTTTTTGTTCTTGTGTGTGCTGGCCCTGCACATTGGGACATATTTGTCACATATGGCTTGTATTATGGACATGAAGTGTTTGTGTTTCATGTTTATGTCCGGTGTGGAGAGACATTCAGGCCAATCTTGTTTGAGGATCTCTTTCTCAATCGACTTCCAGTTGGCTTTATGAAAGTTTAAGTTGGAGAGATGGTAGGTGCTTCGTATAGGCTGTGTGTCTGCTGGGGCTTTTGTTCCATACATAGACAGCTCTATTATGTTGTGATCCGAGATCATTGTCGGCATCACATTAACATTATGGATAATATCCATATTGTTTGTGAAGCAGAGATCCAGTATATTATTTGCCCTTGTTGGTTGCAGAACTATTTGCTCCATGAAAGAGGTATTTGTGAGATGGAGCAGGGACTCCACCTGTGCCTGCTGATGGTGTGTCATCCCTGGGAGCATCTGCCCCCCAGGCCATTCCACATTGGGGAGGTTAAAGTCACCCATGAAGAATACACTGTTGTGCTGTTCAAGGTTGGTGAGGACTTCTCCTATTTTTGTTAGGCAGTCTTCAAACATGCCTGAGTGTTTTGGGGCGTCTGGTGGGCGATATGTAGTGCATATGACGATATTCAGTTGTCTTATGTGTACAATTTGAGTTTCACATACTGAGTTTGAATATGACAGCAGGACCTGGGGCGTGAGGTCATCTCGGATGTACATTGCAACTCCACCATGGCTCCTCCCTTTTCTATCTGTGCGTATGACTGCATATTGCGGCATGTGTATTTCTGCATCACCTATATCGGGTTCAAGATGCGTTTCTGTGAGTGCCATGCATATAGCTTGATTGCATGTCACAAGGTCTCTCAGGAATGAAATTTTCTTTTTACAGTTTCCGCGCAGCAGCCCTCCTACATTCAGTAGAAATATTTTTGTGGTGTGTGTGTTGGTGTTGGTGTCTGTGGTGGCCATCCTGCATCTGTTGGAGGTGGCCTTATGTGGTGGTAGTTCCAGCTTTGTGCTTGTAGCCAGGTCAGCTGCTGAACAATTTTTTGTGCCATGCACAAAAAAGACTGCTGTTCAGCTGCCGCCCTTCTCACATCTGGGTGAAGCTGGCCACCTGTTGGGTTTCCGCGCACCACATCTGCATACCGTCTTTCAGTAGTGGTCAGTGCGCTTTTTTCCCTTCTTTTAACTTTTTGTTTTTGTTTTTGTTCTCCCTGAGGGAGGGACCTCTGTCTCGCGTCCATGCGGTTTTGGTAGGGCCTCCGATGTGCAAAGCGACAGTTTGCACCTTCAACGCCGTACCAGCAGTCCCCCCTCAGGTAGAATTTGCAGGTGTTTCTTTCCCTGCCCTTACAGTTTTTGCTGGGGTCCCTCTGCTTTCTCTGGACAGGGCTTCCTTTAGCCTTGATTCTGTCACCCTTTACCTCCTGCTTCCCATCAATTCCAGGGTGCCTTTCCTTTCTTGCGGCCATCGCACCTCTTTGGTCTTCAGTTGTGGTGTTGGAAGCTGGACATGTGTCATCGTTTCCCTGTGTTCCAGGCTTCTCCATTTGGCTCTGGATGCTTTCCTCATCCTTTTGGCCCTCCCTGCTGCCGTCACCTCCCAGGATGATGTCCAGGGTGTCCACATGTTGCCTGATTAGAGCGTACGAACGGATAACTTCTCTCTTCTTTCGCTCTATCTGGGCGGTGGTTCTCGAAAAATTGTTGCTTTTCAGCGCCGCAGCAATAATGTCGTTCGGCGAGTCGTCCTCAGCGATCCTCCAAGCGCGGACGAACAATTGCACCTCTCTCGCAGACCAGTTTCTTGCCATTTTCTTCTAGTGAAATATAGGAACAGAGAGAGAGATAGAGAAGGAGAGATATGGAGAGGGAGAAGAGAAAGGAGAAAAGCCAGGGGTGGATAGAGAGAGAGACGAGGGGATTGTCCTGAGAGAAGAGAGAAAGAGAGAAAATAAGGGGGAAAAAGAGAAAGGTGAAAGAATGGCAGGTCAGCAGGGGGAGAGTGAGCGGGATAGAGGTGTAGTAGAAAGGGACAGGGTGGAAAAGTGAGACAAGAGGGTGGACCCTAGGGGGAGCAGGGAGAAGAAAGGCGGAGAGATAAAATGGAGAGAAAGAGAGAGATGAAATGGAGAGGGAGAGAGAGAGAGGGCAGGATAGAGGTACCAGGGAGTGAAGTAAAGGGACAGAGAGGGTGGTGTGGAGGAAGGAGACAGAGAGAGGAAAAAAGAGACAGGGGGTGGTGAGCCTTAGAGGGAACAGGGAGAGAAAGGTAGGAAGAAAAAAAAAGGGGGAAGAGGAAGAGAGGGGGCGCAACAGAGTGTAGTAAAGGGACAGGGAGGGTGGTGGTGTAGAGAAAGAAATAAGGGGACAGAAGGGGAAGAAGAAAAGGGGTTTGACCTGTGAAGGAGCGGAGAGGAAAGAGGCAGAGAGAGGGAGGGGAGAGTAGAGAGAGAGTAACAGATAGAGAGAGAGAGAAAGAGGGCGGTATATAGATACAAGAGAGAATGAGTGAAGTTGAGGAACTGAGAGAGGGGGTGAGGTGAGAGAAAGTTGATCTGAGAGAGATGCAGAAAGAGAAACGATTGCAGAGGGAGAGAGAGGGAGGAGGGGAGAGTGAGAGCGGAAATAGAGGGTCTGGTGGATGGGGAGACAGATAAGGTATAAACTGTATGAGAGAGATAGAAATAGAAATGTAAGAAAGAGAGGGAGAGATTATAAAGATAGAATAGCGCGTATTTTTATATCTTTTTAATTATTATTTTCTGTTTGAAAGAACACTAATGATAACAAATAATAAAAATGTATGAGAGAGATAGAAATAGAAATGTAAGAAAGAGAAAGAGAGAGTGCGTGGCAGGCACGGAGGACGAAATTATAAAGATTATAAAGATAGAATACCGCGTATTTTTATATCTTTATATCTTTTTTTTTTTTTTTTAATTATTTTCTGTTTGAAAGAACACTAATGATAACAAAATAAATAATATCTTACCTTACCGGCTGAGAGAGTACTTACGTGATTCCTTTTTATAAGAAAGGAAGATAGATAGACAAGACAGACCTTTTATATTCCTCCCCAAGCGCACTTTGTAAACAAAAGGGGTTTGAGTTTCGATTTAGCACATGCAACAGTTTGACGATACTTTCTGTATTTTCCTAAGCGATTTGGTATTAAGCAGCAAATTTTTCAGAGGCTTTTTTCAGAACACGCAGATATACATCAAAAACGAAAATATCCTTCTCAAAAATACTGTGTCTTGTTGATTCACAGACGAAGAATAAAATTCACTTCGATTTCGGGAAGTAACACACGTGCGTTTTAACACGTGTATTCGCGAGTATGTTCTAGTTGTAAATACTATTTCAAAAGCGAAAATATTCTTCTCAAATACAGTGACTTGTTGTACTATCACTTATATTCGCTTTGCAGACAATTTCGCTTCTGATAACATCGATCTCTGGAAGGACTTCTTTAATATTTAGGAGAGACACGTTAACACACTTGTTGTTAGTTCAGCGCCATATATATATATGATTACGGATCTTTTCAATTTGAACGGCAGTTTTTTTCTAGCGGTGTCATATGAAATTGTCACCCATAACTATGACCCTAGTATCAATCTATTGCATTTCAATCTCTTTTAGGGTTAGGGTTAGTTAGGGTTAGCGGTGGGGTGAAGGGTATCTTTTTTTCTTCACAAATGTAAATAAACCCAATCTGTTTCTTAAACGAGGGACATATTCATACGGCAAAGAATGTTTTCAGCTCAATAGACGTCATTGATTGGTTGAAATTGCAGAAACTGAAGAAAAAAAACAACAAATATCTTACAAACTATAGAATTTTCTCAATAAAGCCAAGAGAAAAAGATGTTTTATAAACACATTCTACCAGTATACGAAGTTTAAAAGTGTTTAGTTACGTGGGAATTATTTTAAAAAACTGCCGGTCAAACCGAAAAGATCCATGATTACTCTTATCGAACAAATTAAAGTAGTCTATATGTACGATGCTACATAAATCAATGAGCAAAATAAAATTGTTCAGGAAGCGACAAAAATATGCGCCCCATATAACTGACCTATTTTCTCAGCAACTATTCTTTGCTACCAGTAGCTTGTTTCGTCTTTAATCATACTTAATAAACTTTCTGGTGTACTATGAAAGGAACTAATTTCCTCAGGCTCGCCATACACCATTTCTTAATATTCTTTTTGACTTGAATTATTAATATTTGCGGTATGAGACCAATTCTGAGAAAATTACTGTAATTAGAATATACCTAATATAACTTACCTTTCTTATATTTAATATTTACTTTGGTATATATCAAGTTCGTAGCATCGTAGCAATCATTATATATATTTGTGTGTGTGTGTGTGTAGAGAGAGAGAGAGAGAGAGAGAGAGAGACAAACAGACAGACAGAGACAGAGAGAGGGATGGAGAGAGAGAGCGACAGACAGACTGATGAACAGACAATGATAATATATACGATTTAAAAATCTGGTTGAGTAAAAAGCCAATCATTAGCAGTATTCAGCCATAGCGACCATGTTTCTTTTTCCTTTCCGACATAACATCATAACTTATTTAAGCAGTTATGCTGTGATTTTAAAGGAGGGATCTTTTCGGTTTGAACGGCAGTTTTTTCTAGCGGTGTCATATGAAATTGTTACCCATAATTATGACCCTAGTATCGATCTATTGCATTTCAATCTGTTTTAGGGTTAGGGGTGGGGGAAGGGTATCTTTTTGTCTTCTGAAATGTAAATAAACTCAATCTGTTTCTTAAACGAGGGACATATTCATACGGCACAGAATGTTGTTTACCTCAATGGACGCCATTGATTGGTTGAAATTGCAGAAATTGAAGAAAAAAGAACAACAAATATCTTACAAACGATAAAATTTTCTCAATAAAGCCAAGAGAAAACGATGTTTTATAAACACATTCTACCAGTATACGAAATTTAAAAGTGTTTAGTTACGTGGAAATTATTTTAAAAAACTGCCGTTCAAACCGAAAAGATCCTAAAGGAGATTTAGCTTCTACTTCTAGCAGATTAAATGACACAGCATATATTCATTTGGTCTTTACTCTCATTTCTGTTCATTTAGTAAGAATTATTAGTGTAGTTATGGCGCAGGACTAAATGCTTTGTGGTATTGGCTGCTCTCTCTCTGCACTCTAAGCTAAAGCTAACGTTGCCTTTCGGTCTTTCGAGAACTGCACCAAGGATATGAGTGTCTGTGGAGAACTCAGCCACTTGCAAGTTAATTTCACGGGCAGGCTGCTCTATTGATTGGATCAATTGGAACCCTCGTCGATGGATCTTTTCGGTTTGACCGGCAGTTTTTAAAAATAATTTCCACGTAACTAAATACTTTTAAATTTCGTATACTGGTAGAATGTGCTTATAAAACATCTTTTTCTCTTGGCTTTATTAAGAAAATTCTATATTTTGTAAGATATTTGTTATTGTTTTTCTTCAATTTCTACAATTTCAACCAATCAATGACGTCTATTGAGGTAAAAAGCATTCTGTGCCGTATGAATATGTCCCTCGTTTAAGAAACAGGTTGGGTTTATTTACATTTGTGAAGAAAAAAAGATACCCTTCCCCCCACCCCTAACCCTAACCCTGAAACAGATTCAAATGCAATAGATCGATACTAGGGTCATAATTATGGGTGACAATTTCATATGACACCGCTAGAAAAAACTGCCGGTCAAACCGAAAAGATCCCTCGTTCACATAACCGACGGAGTGCCAGTTAAAAGACAACAGTGGCTTCAAAGTTTTGGCACATTTCACTTTTCAAATTATTCAAAAAAAAAGAGATTAATCATACATAATAAATATGTTAAAAGAATCAAAACAAAAAACCATTTTCAGTAAAAAAAAAAATAATCTTAATGAAAAATCAAATAGAAATAACCGGAATGTATATTTATTTAACATATATAGGCGTAGAAGTGGCTGTCTGGTAACTAGCTTGCTTACGAACCACATGGTTCCAGGTTCAGTCCCATTACGTGGCACCTTGGGCAAGTGTCTTCTACTATAGCCTCGGGCCAACCGAAGCCTTGTGAGTGGATTTGGTAGACGGAAACTGAAAGAAGCCCGTCGTATATATGTGTATATATGTGTGTGTGTGTGTGTATGTTTGTGTGTCTGTGTTTGTCTCCCCAACAACATCGCTTGACAACCGATGCTGGTGTGTTTACGTCCCCGTAACTTAGCGATTCGGCAAAAGAGACGGATAAAATAGGTAATAGGCTTACAAAGAATAAGTCCTGGGGTCGATTTGCTCGACTAAAGGCGGTACTCCAGCATGGCCACAGTCAAATGACTGAAACAAATAAAAGATAAGTACCAGTTATCATACTGGGAAAAGATGTAATAGACTTACCACCCCCAGATTTGCTGGCCTTGTGCCAAAATTTTTAATCAATATTAATGAAACCTGGAGGAGGGTGAATATGGCGAAATAGAACTGTGCATTTTGAAAAAGAAGAATTTTATTTTAAAAATAAAAAACTGTGTATCAGATTGCCGTTTCTTGATATATAAATTTTAGTCATAAAATTCTAAAATGTTCATAAATAATTCAAAGTTATTGAATTAAACAGTTATTTTTTAGGAATATTTCTGAAAATTTGTATTAAGATAGAAATTTACATGAATTACGATATAACCTGAGAGGTACAGCTGCGTTCAGTATGATTAATATTCTTTTCTGCTCTAGATACACGGTCCGAAATTTTGAGGAAGGCGACCAGTCGATTAGATCAACCCTAGTACGCGACTGGTACTTAATTTATCGAACCCGAAGGATGAAAGGCAAAGTCGACCTCGGCAGAATTTGAAGGTAAAGACACCCAATACCTATTTCTTTACTACCCACAAGGGGCTAAACATAGAGAGGACAAACAAGGACAGACAAACGGATTAAGTCGATTAGATCGACCCCAGTGCGCACCTGGTACTTATTTAATCGACCCCGAAAGGATGAAAGGCAAAGTCGACCTCGGCGGAATTTGAACTCAGAACGTAGCCGCAGATGAAATACCTATTTCTTTACTACCCACAAGGGGCTACACACAGAGAGGACGAACAAGGACAGACAAACGGATTAAGTCGATTAGATCGACCCCAGTGCGCACCTGGTACTTAATTTATCAACCCCCGAAAGCATGAAAGGCAAAGTCGACCTCGGCGGAATTTTGAACTCAGAACGTAACGGCAGACGAAATACTGCTAAGCATTTCGCCCGGTGTGCTAACGTTTCTGCCAGGTCCCCGCCTTTCAATAATACATGAGTAAAACACAAGTTAAATATATACAAACAATAATACTAATAATCATTTTAATAGGCAATCCATATTTAACATGTTTTATTGATACAAAACTCCTATGAAAAGGACTCGGAAAAGTATTTTTAAATGAAAATGAGAGATGTATTAAAGATTCTTTATTTCACTAACGAAAAGCGCAAAGTTAACAAGTTTTGAAAATATCAACAGAAAAATATTTTCACCAACTACTACTATTCAAGTTTGCTACACCTTCCGTGGTAGGAAGTTTGCTTTCCGGCTGTATGATTCCTGGTTCAGTCTCACTGCATGTCACCATGGGTAAGAGTCTTCTTACCGAACCGAACCAAGGCCGTCTGAGTGAATTTGGTAGACAGAATCTGAAAGAAGCCCGTCACATGCATGCATGCATGTGTGTGTGTGTCTGTGTGTGTGCGTATGCCTCTGTGTGTGTGTGTGTGTGTGTGTGTGTGTGTGTGTGTGTGTGTGTTGCTTGTCTCCCACCACCGCTTGACAATCGATGTTGGTTTCTTTACGTCCTTGTGGCTTAGCGGTTCGCTAAAGGGACCGATGTAATAAGTACCAGGCTTTAAAAAATGAGAAAAAGAAATATTGAGATCAATTTCTTCGGCTAAACTTTTCAGGGCAGTGCTGGGAAGCTGGAAAATTCGCGCGTAATACTGGTTGGCACAGGGCCAGCACTTTTGAGGAGGGGGCAAGTCGATTACATTGACCCCAGTACATAACTGGCACACATTTGATCGACCCCGAAATGATAAAAGACAAATTCGGCCTCGGTGGAATTTGAACTCAGAACATAAAGATGGATGAAATTCCGTTAAACATTTCGTCCGGCGCACTAACGATATCACCAGATCGCCACCTTATACGCACGTATAATTAGAAAATGGACTGACATGAGATGAGCAGTGTCTTTTAAATCTAAGATGATTATAATGAAACATTTTACGCATTATACTAATGTTTTTTAAAAAAGAAAACGCAATTTGTTTGGTCATCGATTCGATTCTGCTTGTGGAACAGACATTGTGACCCTTAGCAACCAACAGCAATTCATGCTTCCTCATTCTATTCAGCTGGAAAAAAAAATGAGTTCCAACCTAGTACTGGTGCAAGCTTTTTTTCCCTCCAGATGTCCCACCGCTTAAAAAATATGTAAAGAGCCAGAAGGAGCGTAAGTTTGAAACGTCGACACAGGTATCTAAGACAATTAAGGTGAGCATTATAATCGCTGTCAAGTCATATGTATTTGCGTGCCACGAGTGTAGTTACATATATGTATGTATGTGATCACGTGATCACGTGACTGACCAGACCATCAGACGTTGTTACACATCGCTGGTCACAATGCGTTCGCATTGTTTTAGCTTTCGAATGACGCCACCCCGCTGGCTAAGCGAGCAGGCCAACAGAAGAAAGATTGGGAAAAAGAGTGGTGAAAGAGTGCAACAGGGATCACCACCCCCTGCCGGAGACTCGTGGAGCTTAATTTAGGTGTTTTCGCTCAATAAACACACACAAAGCCCGGTCTGGGAATCGAAACCGCGATCCTATGACTGCGAGTCCCCTGC
>NC_043013.1:48755991-48768491 GCF_006345805.1 Octopus sinensis | reverse complement strand
AACTGTGTGAACCATGTTGTCGTCAGTCTTTCAATGGTATTCACCATAGCCGCTGGTACTTTTGCAAGGTGTAATGATTCTATCACCCTTCTTGCTATCTAGCCATAAGAGATTACGGCGATGTTGTTTAGCTTGTATGTATCTCATTATTCAGTTTTATTCCAAGATTTCTTGCCAATAGCAAAAGAACCGGTTGGTTCTAAATCCAAGGCTCCTTCATTGGAATTTCAACATCAACACGATATTTTTGTTTGTATGTATGTATGTATGTATGTATGTATGTATGTATGTATGTATGTATGTATGTATGTATGTATGTATGTAATGTATGTATGTATATGTGCAGATTTGCATGTTTTTTTATGTATGTATTCTCATGCATATACATGCATGTCTAGATATATATTTAAATGATAAACTTCTGGAAAGTTTTAGAGATTTTACAGTTCCATTAATGCTTGAATCTGTAGTTTTCGAATCAGTTTTCTCCTTTCTGGTTTTTAGAAGCCTCATTTCTCAAGATTGGTATTTAGGCAGTGTGTTAATGTACCAGTGCCCCAATAATTACAGGTATAAAACCCGAACTTGTAACCTGGATAGAGTAGCTCTAGATTTGTAATTAGTGCAGCGTAGGTATTTTCCTTTCTCTGGTATTTTAGCTTTAAACACACAATTTCCCTTCTCTGTCTCAAATCCCTGTCAGGCATGTTATACATTATTTACATTATTTACATTGGACGGATATTTGTCCTCGTCTGTTATGATTACATTTTATTGAGGTTTTCACTGTGACATTCCACTACTGCTCCTTTTTATCATGAGTAGCTCTGATTTCCACCATACTGTGGATTCTTATTTCTTTGGCCTCTGGCCTCAGGGTTATCCTACCGATGGATCTCATTATACCGTGTCCTAGCTACAACATCATATCTCTTCGGTAAATAAGTACCGTGATAACATTTTCGGACAATTGCTTATGATGCGGGCGATGTCTTCGGTATTAATTCCTCACGATGTGGGTGAGATCTTCGGTGTTAACACCTGCATTTCTGTTCCTTTTGGGCATCATACATTTGGTTGATATTTCCTGTTCCTGGATTACAAACGCATACCCTTCAAAGTAGGAGTAGTATTCCAGTTATTGATCCATGATACATTGCTTTGGTGATCAATATTATCATCACCTCGGAGCTTTCTCCTGACGTATCCATCCATGGTCTTCTTATGATGATACAATACTGTAGGGTCGTGCAGCTTCTTTGGGCATGTATTTAAGGTTATCAGACAAGGAATGCTGCTCAAGGAGCTGCTTTCCAAGTCTTATGATGTCACCAGCTTCATGTATGTAAACTTGGTCAAGGGATGCACTTCGACACTCGATGGTTAAAACACGTTGCCGAAGAGATATGATACGACATTCAAAGGCAGTCTGTCGATGTTAAGCCTCTGTCGTTGGTGTGGAAATTATGTGTGCAGGTTAGTATCTTCTGGGTTTTCACATCAATGGCTGTCCCCTTGGAATATGCCTCTGCGATACTGTATTTTATCAGTGATGATACAATCACTCTTTGTATTTAATTTCAAGATGGTGTCCATGATGAAGTCAGGTCAGTTATGGCTTTGACTATGCTCACTGGAACTTTAGCAAATCGAAGGATTTCTTGTATCTGTGAGTGGGGACAGAGTCAAAGGCTTTCTAGTAGTCCAGTCACATTGAAACTAGGTTCCTCCTATGCTCCAGTACCTCTGACATTACAGTTTTGTTTATTAACAATCGCTCAGCACATTCCCAGACTCTTTTCTTCCTAGTTGCTTGTTCTACAGTAATGATGTTATTACTTTCACGATGGTCTTGGAGGAAGGGGTTTAAACATGCTGTATATATTTTATACATTAAGTTCTGACATGCAATTGGCCGGTAGTTTTTTGCCATGTGGGATGGAGGATCAGTTTTCACTCTGCCACAGTTGACCGACCAGTATTGTATGCTATTGTTCCCATTCAGAGTTTGCTGATACAGGTTGATGATATATGGTCGGGAGGTTAGCTTCTTGTACGAGTATCCAACAATCAAGTCTCTTCCAGGGGTTTTCTATCCTGAATCTCCTGGATTACAGGCATAAGAGTATCAGCATCAATGCTGTATGTCTTGTGTTTAATGCAGGGACAATAACTTCGAATTTCTTCCAGCCACAGAGCATCAACATTACACTCCATCTCCTCGCTCCAAATTTCCCTCCAAAAGCAGTCAACGTCTTCTCATGAAGAAGCTTCTGTGATGTTTACTTTTTCTCCCATGTTTCTGTAGACTGTTGCCTGGTTCCGGTTAAATTCTTTGTCTATTGATTTTCTCCCGGTTACTCTCTTCTGATGTCGGAGTTTCTTACTGGCAGCTTTTAGCTCCTACTTGGGGGTGATCTGTTTGCAAGCGGGTGTCCTCTTTTCGTTATCTCCAAATATCACTTCTATCTCCTTCACTTTTTGTCGGTGAGACGTATTAATCCTTTTCTTGTCTGCAAGCAATAAGCATCATCATATAGCTGATGGTCTTCCGTAAATCAGCTGCCTTTTTCCATGTCTTCAAAACCCATGATGGCACTTTCTTCGTTGTTTCGCTTTTGTTTATTTTTGAATATCGTTTATGTATTGCTTGGTAGTAGTGTACAAGGCATATTAGACAGGCGTTAATCTGCCAGAATGAAAGTCCATCACATTGTTCTAGATAGTCCTCTCCAATTGCATTAACAGCTTTTAATGCTGTCTGGTGGTCTTTTGCTTACATTGATAGAGAATACTCTCTCTTCGAGAGAATACTTCAAAGCTTATGTATGTATGTATGTATGTATGTATGTATGTATGCATGTATGTAAGTATGTATGTATGTATGTATGTATATATGTATGTATGTATGTATGTATGTATGTACGTATGTATGTATGTATGTATGTATGTATGTATGTACGTATGTATGTATGTATCTATGAATGTACGTATGCATGTATGTATGTATGTATGTATGTATGTATGAATTTATGTATGTATGTATGTATGTATGAATGTATATATGTATATATGTATGTATGTATGAATGTATGTATGTATGTATGTATGTATGTATGTATGCATGTATGTATGTATTATATATGTATGTATATATGTATGTATGTATGTATGCATGTATGTATGTATTATATATGTATGTATATATGTATGTATGTATGTATATATGTATGTATGTATGTACGTATGTATGTATGTACGTATGTACGTATGTACGCATGTATGTATGTATGTATGTATGTATGTATGTATGTATGTATGTATGTATGTAGTCCGTGCATATGCTCTATATGCATCGAGGAGAGACTGTTTGGAAACATCTATTATGAGAATTTGTGATGTCCATACCTTTCTCATTAGAGAAATATGTTAGAGAAATTTCTACAATCAAAATGGAAACTTAATTGCTGACTTCACTCACTAGAAATTTATTTCTACATGACATCATTAACCTCCACATTTATGTGTATAGTTTTCTTAAGCAAAATATCTTTTAATGAGGGAAGAAAATAGGTTAGAGGTCCATGTCTTTCTCAAGAGAATTAGCATTTTATTTTAACCACGTCGACTCGTGACTCGAAGAAAAACTAATTAAAGACTCGGCTCACCAAGACACTTCCATCTTGTAGAATAGTACGAGACAAAGTTAGCTTCAATAAATTAAACCATTTAGGTGGAAACCATTTGTTTCTCTTCGTTATTAATTTATAGTTATTGGTCCTGAAACTATAATTGATACATTAACAACATGTCAGTTATCAGCCTGGAGTCATCTATCACATAATGGATGAATAATTCTGAGAATATTAGAAATCAAAAAGAAGCTTCATTGGTGTATTTAAATATCCAATATTCGAGAAGAATTTAAAATTACCAGAAATTCGAAAATTAGAAATGAAAATAGAATTGTATATGAGAGAACTAAAATAGAAAACATTGATTACGATAAATATGTAATGTAAGCGTGTGATATTTAACAACTGCAAGTAGAAGAGATAAAAAAAAGATGGAAAAGTAGAAATAAAACACACGTCCCTCTTCATACTAGTGAAATAAGATTTGACGGCAGATGATTCGATAAAATTATTTTAGGCTCATTGTGACCCCCTTCGGTCATGAATGACCATGGGATTGCATTTAGAAAGTTACCCTCCGAGGCACATGTCTGGGCAAGGTTGTTTTATAGAAGGCCAGCAGTTGCCCATGTATGCCAACCTCCCCTCTCCACACCACTGATGTATTCCAAGGGAAAGGCAAAGGCCGATATAGCTTGGCACCAGTGACGTCGCAACTCATTTCTACAGCTGAGTTTAATAATAATGATAATTATTATTATTATTATTATTATTATTATTATTATTATCATTATTATCATTATCGTCATCGCCGTCGTCGTCGTTGTTGTTGTTGTTGTTTAGGCGGCGAGCTGGCAGAATCGTTAGTCGATAAATTAAGTACCAGTGAAACACTGGGGTCGATGTAATCGACATGTCTCCATCCCCAAAATTCAGGCCTTGTGCCTACAATAGAAAGGATTATTATTATCATTTTTGTTATTATTATTATTATTATTATTATATTATTATTATTATTATTAGCAGCAGCAGCAGCAGTAGTAGTGGTGGTGGTGGTGGTGGTGGTGGTGATTGCTATTTTTTTTCCTGTAATTCTCAAATCTTGAAAAAAAAAAAGAATGTAGATCTCATTATAATTTTTTTCATGCTGTTATCCCAGACTTCACCATGTTTTTCATACTGAAGGCATCCGTAGAAACTTTTTCAATGTCATTATACTAAGTATATTAGTCAGTTAATATTGTTCACAAAAATACACCCTGTTAGTTGTTATTTGAGTAGATCCACTAAGACTGAAACATGTCCAAGATGGTCGCTGTACATAGCAAATATTAGACGACTAAGCGCCCACAGAACGCCATCATTTAATTTTCACTCAACTTAAATTTCGGAATTTCTCCTCTATCCTCTTTGATAATCACTGACAACGCTAATGACCGCTTCTCATTGACGGTTTGATTTCAATTAGTTAAAAATTATGTTTAGTTTGGTTCGCTAACCACGTTAATTCACACAAAATTAAATGTATAGTTGATAGTTCTAGCTTGGAAATTTGGTCAATAATTGCCTGAAAGTCAAATCATCACCTCTCGGTAAGACTATTCTGAGAGGATGGTTTCATTTCAGATTAGATTACGCATCCTAATATGTAGTTTTCCTCCTCCCCAATATCATCTTAACAAAACTTAATACATACTCTCAAAGTATCGGCTGAAGCTAGAGAACAAGCATTACAATCTTATGAATATTTCTTCTCAATTCTTTATAAAACTGTGTAAATTCTATTTAATATTTCCAAAAGTCACTGTGTTTTATATTTAATGCTATTTTATGTAATGCAAACATACCTTATCTAATAAGCAACATCGTGAAAATACCGGAGGAAAACATGTATCAGTAACATAGTCAAAAATGTTAGCGGAACGTAATTAATAAATATCTCATTTATATAAAAGTGACAACTCTATGTCGAAGATTTTGTCAAAAAAATTTGAATTCACATGCTTAAAAAATATAAGACGATCATTACATTGGTATGCAAAATTCACAGGAATAGGCGGCAAAATAATGACAGAAGAAAATAACGAAGAGACAGTATTCGCATGGAAATAACCGCGGAGGAGAATTGATAAGACCAAATATGTCTGGAATTATCACCCACACTTGATAATTTCAGATGAAAATATTAATTATTGAGCTAATTTTTTCTTCTCATTGCATTAATGATTTGATTATATTTTCCCCTCATTACATTAAGTATGGTTTCAATATCTTGATCGCTATTTTTCAGGATGCAGGTGTTTCATACACAGAAGCCACTGCGCAGAGGGTACTGGTAGCAGACTGACTACCTGATCATTGAAATGCGTCCCTTCCACAAGAAAATAAGTGACGCTCCAGCCTGAACAAGCAGTAGCCGGAGCATGGCTCGACAGTCAGATGATAAATGATGACGGAGGTGGTGTAGGAATCCGTCACCTCACCCAGTTCTTATCCACCTAGAAGTCGGGTCTGAAACAGATCCCGAGCTGCTTAACTGGTCTGTCAGTCCAACGTCCAGCGACGTCAACTGACGTCATCAACCTATCTCTCCAGGGGCCCAACAGCAAGCTCAGCGTTGATTTTGGCCCCTGCATCTGACTCATATTCTTTTAGAATGGTGTCGACTGTCTCCACTTCGGAAGCGTCCGACACCATGACGGTGACGTCGTCCGAGTACGCCGATACCACCCTTCTGTGTCCCAGTTCCAGCTTCCGCATCTGTGATTCGAGGGCCAGTACGTACAGAAGAGTCGACAGCGGACAGCCCTGACGGACCAAGCGTGTGATGCGAAACGAATCCGATAAAGCAATTTCAATACAGAGAAAATAACAACACCAAAACAAATCATAGCACATACCCAAGGCGCACTGAGCTGCGCTCGGTAGAGCATTGAAAGCACATTACAGAAATAAAGCTACTGAACAACAACAAACGGTGCCCTTCACCCTAAGGTGAACGTACAAAGGCTGTACATGAAGAGGTGTAAAGATGGGCGTGGCCTGATTAGCGTACGGGTGTGCACTGACAGTGAAAGAATAAACAGCAGAGTATTTGATAAACAGCGAACAAGACCTGCTCAAGTATGCTGCTAATGCAGAAGAATTTACTAACAATGGACTTGAGAGTGCTAATGAATTCCGATCACGAATAGCCAACGAGAAAGAACAAACTCTACTCCGCATGGAATTACATGGTTAGTTCCCCTGGGAAACTAACGACTAAGAAGCATCACGGAGGAGGCTCAGCAAAGATGACCTTAAAAAGGAAACTGAAAGCCTAATCATGGCTGTCCAGGACCAGTATTGAATAATATCTCAGTGAAAATGGATATATATACCACACAAACGCAAAGGACATTTGCAGAATGTGTAGGAGGAAGGTCGAGTGTGTTACACACAATGTTAGTACTTGTGAACGTCTTACGCAGAAAGACTACAAGTGCAGACACGATAAGGTAGCCCTAAACCTTCACTGGCTACTGTGCCAGAAGTATGGATACGAGGTAATGGGTGCTTGGTATCAACATACACTGGGAAAGGTAATGGATGAAAATGGGAAGGCAAAGAGCCTCAGAGACTGTGACTTCGAGACCAACTAGGTGTTAGAACACCGAAGGTCGGATGTAGTAACCCTTAAAAGAGACAAACAAGTGTGCCTAATAATCCGACGTGGCAGCGTCAGGAGATCAACATATTATCATGAAAGATAGAGAAAAGGTTAGTGAATGAATGTGGAGACTTGAAAATTCAGATCGCATGATGTGGCAGCTGCATGAGTCAAACATAAAGGTTGTTTCTGTTGTCATCGGAGCATTGGGTTCAATACCAGCCAACATGAAGAAACATCTGGACACATTAGAAATACCCTACAATCTCGGCTTTACTTGGAACGGCATGCATATTGCGTAAAGTACTGTCTGTCTGAGGTCCTTGTTATGACTTGACAAACAGTACAAATCCCCTGTAAACATAATATCTTCAATTTACATCACAGTATTGAATACTGCACAACGTCTTCAATAATAATAATAATAATAATAATAATAATAATAATAATAATAATAATAATAATAATAATAATAATAATAATAATAATAATAATAATAATAATAATGATAATAATAATAATAATAATAATAATAATAATAATAATAATAATAATAATAATAATAATAATAATAATAATAATAATAATAATAATAATAATAATAATAATAATAATAATAATAATAATAACAACAATAATAATAATGATAATAATGATAATAAATACCCTGACGCAGTGGCTCTCATGGCTGCTGATCATGACTCCAAGTATACATCCAAAGTAACACTGACTGGATGATACCGTTGGTAAGGAAACATGAACAGAGTAAGAAACTCAATCCCAAAGGAGACATATAAGTACATAGGAGAGCTTAACCTCCCTAATTATGATGATGATAAAGAGGACACATCACACTCTAAGGAAGCAAGAGAGTATAAAAGAAAAGCCAAGCAGGAAAGCTTGTGGGTAATATCAAGATTTTGGAAATAAAAACCATTGCATGGGCAATACTCTAACTGATGTAGATATGAGAATTTATCAGTGGCTACAGAGTGCTGGTTTGAAAGCCGAAACAGAAGGATTTATCCTAGTGGTACAAGATCAGAGTTTCCTCACTCGGAACTATCAAGCTAATGTCATTCGTAATGAGGGGGACACAAAGTGTAGACTCTGCAATGACGAACTTGAGAGTACTGACCACATTGTTTCCGGTTGGTCAGTCTTTGTCCCCACAGAATGTAAAACTGGGCATGGTCGGGTTGGTCAATATTTGCACTGGAGTGTATGCCGTTACAATGATACCCTACACCCTAAGAACGGGTATGAACGTCATCCGGAGCCAGTCACTGAATGAGAGAATGTTACCATACTACGGGATTATGGGATACATACAGACAGAAAAGTACATGCTAACAGATCAGACATCATCATCTAAGATCTAAGACAAAAAAAACATGCCTTTTATTGATATGACAGTGCCTACTGATACAGACATCTCAGCAAATTTGAAAAACTGCCGAAGTATAAGGACATTGATACTGAAATGTCCTGCTGTTCTAAGTGTCCTGGGAATGATCAAGAAAGGTAGTGACACATTTTTTAATCAAAAAAAAATAGTGAGAAATATTTTATGAAACTCAAAAAATTGTGTTGACAGCAACCGCCCACAATTATAGAAGGTTTCTCTCCATCAACTGTATACGTGCCGTAGGTCTCTGATTGAGACCCTGTCAGTAGCTGAAATAAATTGCAAATCAATCGGAAAATAATAATAATAATAATAATAATAATAATAATAATAATAATAATAATAATAATAATAATAATAATAATAACAACAACAACAACAACAACAACAGCAACAATGATGACAATAATGATGATGATGATGATGATAATAATAATATGCCAAATTTGAAAACCATTAAGGCGGCGAGCTGGCAGAATCGTTAGCACGTCGGGCGAAACGCTTAGCGGTATTTCGTCTGCCGTTACGTTCTGAGTTCAAATTCCGCCGAGGTCGACTTTGCCTTTTACTCTTTCAGGGTCGATAAATTAAGTACCAGTTACGCACTGGGGTCGATATAATCGACTTAATCCGTTTGTCTGTCCTTGTTTGTCTTCTCTGTGTTTAGCCCCTTGTGGGTAGTAAAGAAATAGGTATTTCGTCTGTCTTTACGTTCTGAGTTCAAATTCTGCCAGTGTCGACTTTGCCTTTCATATTTCGACCGGTTGAGTAGTGAGGTCTATATAATCGACTATACCCCTTCACCAAATTCCAGGCCTTGTACCTATAATAGAAAGGATTATTACACACATATCTTTCACGGCATATTGCAGTAGGTCTTCGTCAATATTTATCAAACACTCAGCTACTGCTATTAGTTATTATTATTATTATTATTATTATTATTATTATTATTATTATTATTGTTATTGTTACTACTACTACTACTACTACTACTACTACTACTACTACTACTATTGCTATTGAGTTTGACCGAAATGTCACACTCCATCTCGTCTTTAAAACTTACTAATTTTTCAAAGTGCTTGCCTGAAACAAGATATGCTTTTTTTAAAATTTGTTATCTTCTGTACCGAGAAACCAGTCCGCCTCTTCTTTGTGTTGATCGATTGGTCCAGCCAACGGACACAACTCTTTTTAAATTTAATATTTACAAAGTTGTCGTTTCTCTTGAAAAAACAAAGTTTGTTACGAGTGAAAATATATTCGCAGTAGACGGATATAATAACGCTCAAAGAGTGGGAAAGAACTTATTTGAAACTAAGAGAATGAAGGGTGGCGAGATGAATGTGTGAAATGCCTGACTTACTAAAACACCTGCTGACGACGTCAGAGAGAAAAATAATCGGTATCGTCTGCTCCAGTTCATTTCGCTGATACTGCAAAGAAAATCAACTGCAGCACCCGAGGATCGATGCGAATGGTTGCTTTTGTTACATTTTCTGTTGTTCTGTTCTTGCAGCTGTTGTTGATTTTATTTTGAGTATCAGCGATATGAACTGAAGTAGACTAAACCCGAGATCACACAACTATGCTTGCGCCTATATATATACATATATATATATATATATATATATATATATATATATATATATTATATATATATATATATATATATATATATATAACATACAAAAGCCGTTCGATTCACTTCAACATTTAAGTTTAATTTGTCAAAATATTTTTGTCAGTGAACAGGTCCCGGTCTTAAAGCGACGAAAATTTTGACAATTTAAACTTAAATGTTGAAGTGAATCGAACGGCTTTTGTGTGTTTCTTAAATGGCTTACAAACACCTTCCACGCTGCAATTGTTTTCGTTTCAGCACACGATCTCAGATCAAATCACTTGCTATGCAAGTACATCTCCGTATATATATATATATATATATATATATATATATATATATATATATATATATATATATATATATATATATATATATATATATATATAGGGAGAGTTTACGAAAAAGACAAAAGACGAAGACAGGTGGTGTACAAAACAAACAGATGTATTAGTATAACGCTCAGGAATAGAAAAAGTCTTTTACGTTTCGAGCATACGCTCTTCTACTGAAAGAGACACAGAAAAAAAACAAGGAGAGAAGCAAGGAGAGGAACAATGTGTGTAGTGGCTAACGATCTATCATGGCGACTGACTCGGACAGAAGGGTCACACAACTTTATATATATATATATATATATTATATATATATATATATATATATATATATATATATATATAAAGGTTTGGAGGTGATATACAGGTATTATATACTAGAAGAAATGAGGTACTCAGAATCTGGATGGTTTTATATTTAGTTATTTATTAGTATGTTACATGTTTTTATAAATCCTATATCATATATTAACGCTTTCGTCCACTCTAGTGAAGTCTTCAAATTGAACTAACTTTTGCAGGAATTTTGACTCCTTTTATAGTATTATTGAGTGTGTAGGGGTGGGGAGAGATATAAGATAGTACAAGAGGGTGGGGAATGGGGAGAAAGTGAGAGCATGTGTGTGTATTCATATATATATATTTATGTATCTGTATGCGTGTGTGTGTGTACAGATATGCATACGCACAAAGGCACATACACATAGAGAAACGCACACATTCATATATATATAAATATGCACACACACACACACACACATATATATATATATTTATATATATATATATATTTATATATATTTATATATATATATAGATATATATATATATATATATATATATATATATATATATTTATATATATATATATATATATATAGTAAAACTAATTGAAAGGGCTAGCAACAGGCTGCTTCGCCGCATACCGAAGGAATTAGAAATGGCAGTCAAAGACTGTTTTTTCCATTTTCTATAAGTGGAGATTCCAAATATGACGGATCCTGCGGTTCACATACACAAAATCGGAGTAGCAAATAGACGTAAACAATCTCTTACCGTTAATAGCGAACATGTTTCTGGATCACAAGCTCAGAAAATAGCTAGATTTCCTTCATCGGCACTATATTCGATAGATTTACCAAATGCCACAGGCCCTCACTTCTGACCCAGCGACATCAGATAGTGGGGGGAAGTGTGCAGATGTTAAAACTAAGTAATGACTGGGAACGTAAATTTTCCCTCCAAAATTCTGCCATGCGCGCCGTCTGGGTGATCGTAATGGAATAAGGGATCCACATGGTAATGCAATATATATATATATATATATATATATATATATATATATATATATATATATATAATATATATATATATATGCACATATACAATGAGTACAGAGATTATTACATCTGCATATTTTTCTTTATTTCTGCAGTCAATTATGCAGCATATTTGATTAAAATGTAGCAGATGCAATTTCTGCTGCACAGACAATTCCTAATTGTATTTGCGTCCAGTTACTTGCGACTAGTTGTGCTCCTTACAACGCGATGCGATTAGCCATAACCAGAATGCTCAAAGGGTATCCGCCTGGATATTTTATCCTCTCTATCCATCATATATGCACACATATGTATATATACAAATATGTGCATATATATGTGTGTGTGTGTATACATACACACACGCACACATGTAAACATACAAGCTCATACTCTTTCGTTGAACGATAGATAAATAGATGGATAAATTAGATAAACAAAAAGCTTCGGAATGGTTTCCAAGCACCAAATTTCACTCAGATAATAATTCATTCGAGGCGAGAGTAGAAAATACTTGTCTGGGA
>NC_043013.1:48745991-48750991 GCF_006345805.1 Octopus sinensis | reverse complement strand
ATTCATTAATATTGTTGTGCCTGTGTGAATCAGTCGGTTTATATCTCATCCTCGAAATAACTGGAGTTAAGTGGAAAACTGTTTTAATGTGAAACGTCAACGTAGAAGGGTAATTAATTGTTTGCAGCCATTTTCTCCACTTGTAATTAGCGAAGAAAATAGCTTCTTCATTTATAAACAAGCAAAATGGATTTTTCAAGTATGAACACTCAAAAACGCTTTAAATAGAACGAAAATGTATTTACTGACGTTGAACAGAAATCAGAAACTATTTAACAGAAAAGCATGCATAATTTGAAAGAAAAAAATAATGGTATTTCTGTTGACAAAAACATTAGTAAAAACATTTCTAGTGATATGTCTGGCAACAACAATAGCAACAACAACGTTTACACGCACATTTTACGCGCGATTATATTAGCTGCAATGGAAGCAGTTTCTCCAACATACTTAAAAGAGGCACTTTTTGGATGATACGATGGAATCAGTGTTAGATATGATAGAATCCAATGCGATGGCAGTGGTGAATCGCAAAGGAATGTCTCCTTGCTTGAGGAGTTTTTCCAAAATCGAGCAATGTGAAAATGACTTGTGCTTTTTGAACAGCGGAGAGTATTCAGCGTGCTTTGTACGATGTGCACAGGTATGTACCGTCTGTTGAACTACGCAGGATATATGAGAATGTCTGCCTGAATTTCAAGACCGAGGGTGAAGCGAAATGACAGTGCAAATGACACACAAATAAGAAAGAAGAAAGCAAATGACCAGTGATGCGGTCACAGGAGTGTGACGAAAGAACTCTGGCCGAAATAAGATTAAGATTAATGTAAAAAAAAATAAATAACACTGAAGCAAAGTAACACCAAATTTATAGTGCGTGTGTTTTTTATTGGCTAGACTGGCAAAATGACCATTCCTAAATACAACAATATCTGTTTCAACACACGATATTTCACATCAAAAATCTTGCAAAACAAATATATAAACGTAATTTCTGTTTTTTCTTTATCCAATCTCTATCTTTATCGAATTTGTTCTAAAGACTTGTTCCTGAACGACTATGATTAGAAATTCAGGTTCTCTTTTCATGTTTCTGCCACTTGCCACATCTAACGCTCTTCACTTCTTTTCCGCTTCCTCTTTTTCAGTGAATTGGCCGCATAATTCTTTCTCTTTGATGTTTATTATCGAAGATATTTCAAAATTGCAGATAACTTCTCTCTGAGTGTCACACAACATGCTCAGCGGTGTCTAGTTACGACTCTTTACGTTCTAATTTTCTAATTTCAAATCTCGCCAATGTCAATTTTGTCTCTGCCTCTTCTTGGCTCGATACAGTGCCAGTCAAATACTAGGGTCGATTTAATCGACTAAACTCCACCCCAACCCCGAAAAAATTTCAGGTTTTTTCCCTATATTAGAAATATTTTTTATTTTCATTCACTCGGCATTTCGTTGATTTTCTAATGTTATTAGATTAATAGATATCAAGCTGCATCTTGCAACCTTTGATATCTAGAACCTTTCTCATACCCTTTGTTACACAAAGCAAAGAGACGTTTCTGTAGAATCATGAAATTCATCTCTTCAGCCAACCAAGAATAATAAATTTATAGCAATTCAAAATCCTTAAATTCGTATTTTTGGGACTAATGTGTTTTTTCTCAAGTTCTTTTCCTAATACTCCTGTATCAAACAGGCAAGCTACATCGATTAAGCAACACTTTTCCTTGTTGACCACGGTCATATACGAGCGTGCATTTCTCTTTGCATATCTAATTGAAGTTTCATATCTCAGAGTGCCTTTACATTGTCATTTTCAAGAATGGGTTCTGTTTTATGGTCAGGCTAATTTTCCAAGTATTGAAATCGATATTTTTTTACAGATTTACTTAATATATGATTGCAGCAATTTTGCATGTCTCCATTTTTTGTAAACCCTCCGAGAAAGCTTGTTACATTCAGAGATTCTGTACGCAAACGTCTCTTCTCTTTCACTCCACATTCTACACTCAGCTGTCTTCCTTATCTACACTATTCTTGAAGTTTTTAATTACTTAAGCCTTCACGACTAGCATTTAATTATCTTTAATTTTTGAAATGATTTCTGATCTCGATACCTTTTACAATTTCGCAAAAGCTTATTTTTAATTCATATTGTTGCATTTTAACTCCAATAACTTTGCTTCTTTTGTTTTTCTTTTTTTTTTATTCTTCAGCTAACACATCTCTTCTTACTTCTATCAAAAGCTTTTCTTTATTGTTAGTAACGTCCTGTTTACTTTCACTTCCATACAGCTTTCTGCACTTATCAAACCTTTTCTTCCATCCTTTGTACTGAAAATATAATCATATATAATATAAACATTTACCTAAGACCATACGACACTGTAGATTGTCAACGATTTCTTTGATTTTTCAATCTGCGATTTCAAGGTCTTCCTTTGTTAGTTTTGATCACTCAGATGTTATAATTGATAGTGAACACAACTCCTGGATTTGAAGCAGTAATAATATTTATACCATTGAAATTGGATGTTAGAATCCTCCTTAATCTTCGGAAATAATCCTGATTGAATTGTTTCTTTGTCTCTCAGTTTCGTGACATCAGAGATTATTACGGTCACCGAGGGAAAAATCACTCACTAAATCAATAAATATTTCCAGTTTTACTAATTAGTTTACTAACTCTATAAGAAGCAACAAAGCTCTTTCTGGTACGTTTTAGTTGGTGTATCATGCCTTCATTAGAAAATATAGCCATGACTATCGAAAAAATTAGCAGAAATAGAGTTGGTAGAAATATGAATACTGTTTAGGATATCTTGGCAAGAAACTTATGGGTAAAATCAGACATTTCTAACAAGAAAATTAATGAATATTGAACAGAACGGTGTGCATAAGATTGATGGCGTCAAACATGTAATAGAAATTATTTGTGACTTTATAAATATTTGATTAGTACATAATTTACGACTTCAGTTTCAGTTTCACATCTTGATAATAGCAAAACACAAAATGACAAATAAAGTACAAAATATATAATTGCGGTGTAAGAAAAGAACAATTTTAAACAGTGTGGAATTTTAAACGGTAAAGGAAAGCAATATGATTATTAATTCCAGGCGAGTAGACTGAGTTATGATAGAAAACTTTGCAAGCGAGAAACAGCGTTCAGTGGTTTCTGACAGTGCAATTATATGCTATCTGTATTTGCTGTCAGTTTTGCTGGTCCTTTTTCCCTTGGACACTTTTAAGATATTCCATCACCACCACGCTGATGCTCACCTCAGGATTACCACTGGAATTATATTTTAAGTTTTATGTTGCTCTTGTCCAGATTCTTATGAATACATGCCTACAGTTATAAAAAGTGGGATTTATTAGATCTCCAACGGAAACATAATGTCCGGTTCTCAATTTTGGGCCAACGCCTTTTCCCCAACGCTACATGTTTTCCAAGGTTTCAACCGTTTCTTAATGATGGACCAGGTATAAAATACTGCTTGGATACTTCAGCAGTTCATTTGCAAGGAGCCCATGATCTATCTTGATACACCTTCGCGGTTTTCAACCGACTTCTTTCAAATTTATCAGGCCGTCCTTATAACAGTTTTCAATCTGTGTGTCGTTCCAGATATGCAGAATTATTCAAGGAGCCAATGAGAATGGCTGGCTGCAGAAGTATGCTATATGACTTGTACTATTCAAATAGAAATAGACTGTGGGATGTGTTCTAGGTTCAGCAGAGTTATTTTTGAGCTGGATGTAGTAATAAACTTTGGTATGAGTTTTAGCGGTGTGGTTCCTTTTTAACATAAATAGTGCCCACATGTTACTGGTACAGTTTTTCTATCCATGTTCCCATCGGTGTATATTTCTATTTCATAATCTTTGCTCTTCGATGTTATCAATGTTTCTGGTCGGATGTAAACGAGAAGGGCAACAAAGTATAAAGATTCTTTTCTTGTCCTTGGCAATTATATCTGGACAGTTCGAATTAATATCCTTGTCAGTCGGGGCAGGCATGTCCCAGGCCGTTCTCATATACCGTATTTAGTATATGATTTTACTTCTTAGTTGTTATGTCAAAGCATCTCGTATGTCATCTCATGGACATAGCTGTCACTGGCTCGTGTCTGTAGATATATTGTGACTTTGCTCTGACCGGGCAACCAGATACAATGTGGACATTCGTGGTGTTGATTACACAGGGTTAAATAAACGGCAGACTTTGGTTTCATTATTTTGTTTTTACAGATCTTTTGGTGTCTAGGCATTCATTCAGAGAGATGTGTGAAGAGAAACGAGAGAAATTCTGGGAAAAAATATAAAAACTCCAGAATGTTATGATTAAAAAAAAACTGCTACTGCATGGCTATTACCTGAAAAAAATAGAGTTGGAACGGATAAAGAAAAATCACTGCACGGACATTCGAAGCGCAGAAATCAGGGTTATGACATTAGAATACTTTAGAGCTGCAAGGAATCGGAGCTTTCCCACTAGAAAGTATGTAATGAATCAGAACACAGTAAATAACTGCATAATACAGAACGTCTAGCAAAGAAAAAACAATTAAGTGCGTTGTGGCTGGCTGCCCAATCTTACGAGACAGAGTTGGGGCTTTCATAGACTGCAGATTGCACCAGTATTATTAAATATCAACAGAAGTGGCTGTGTGGTAAGTAGCTTGTTTACCAACCACATGGTTCCGGGTTCAGTCCCACTGCGTGGCATCTTGGGCAAGTGTCTTCTACTATAGCCTCGGGCCGACCAAAGCCTTGTGAGTGGATTTGGTAGACGGAAACTGAAAGAAGCCCTTCGTATGTATGTATATATATATATATATATATATGTATGTATATATGTATGTATGTATGTATGTATGTGTGCGTGTATGTTTGTGAGTCTGTGTTTGTCCCCCTAGCATTGCTTGACAACCGATGCTGGAGTGTTTATGGCCCCGTTACTTAGCGGTTCGGCAAAAGAGACCGATAGA
>NC_043013.1:48728491-48740991 GCF_006345805.1 Octopus sinensis | reverse complement strand
TCGCGATAATAATGTTGAGCAAGTGAACATGGATACTGCAATGATATGTAAATAATATTTCTTCTACTTGAGGGGATATCGCTATAACACCCTGGAGTATAAACAAACTTCTTTTTATATCATTGAAATATCCATGTTCCTTATTTAACATTATCATAATTCATTATATCATCAGCATCACAGTCGATATCGTCAGCATCATCACTTGTCATGCAAGCGCAGGCATCTATTCAGATGACGACTGATTTAATAAATAAAAGTGGCGTATGAAAATCTCTGAATGAACTGGATGGCGATTTACACGCAGAAACAAAATATTAATATAAGTAGTGTTTATAAATTGGCCTCAATTATTAATGACTATGATGAACCAGTTCACTAAACAGGAAATAAACTGGCTATGCAAAGGTTAAACTGCCAAGTTTTAATGATATTTACTCTTTCACTCTTTTACTCGTTTCAGTCATTTGACTGCGGCCATGCTGGAGCACCGCCTTTAGTCGAGCCACTCGACCCCGGGACTTATTCTTTGTAAGCCCAGTACTTATTCTATCGGTCTTTTTTGCCGAACCGCTAAGTGACGGGGACGTGAACACACCAGCATCGGTTGTCAAGCAAATATACATAGAACATTTTTTAAATAACCGACATGAAACAATTTTTTTAAGTATATTATAATGTGATTTCTGAGAAAATGGATTTATTTGAAAATACAAAGGTCTTATTAATATTCAGTCCATGATTTTACGGTTTTCCTATTCCTACTATTCTTTAATGTAAAAGAAAGTAAATACACTTTCAGAATGATTTCCATGATGTATCGTTGTGAATGTCTCTTGAGTTATCCATGAAAATGATCGGTTTAGAATAAAACAAAATAATTGATTTTAAGGAAGAACAAACGTTTATAAGCAAACAAACGATCGAATTATCCTAAACAATATGTTTTTCACTTTTATTCCCCAGTTTCATTTAAACGCGATAAAGCGATCATTTTCTATTCATTTTTATTGACAATATTTTGAGAAAGTCGACCGTTTGTTTAAAAAGCAGAGAACATAATTCATCAATACTTGAATATGAAAAGCATTTAATGGAGATTGCCTGATTAAACTAATAATTCATTTGCCTTCTTCATTTGATCGACATATCCTTTCCCTGATGATGGCATGTTGATTTTGACGGGCAAGAGTTCGCATTATTAATCATAGCCATTTTGTTCTGTGACGAACTATTTAATTAGGTTATTGTTTTATAATAACAATATTTCACGAGAAAAGATAAAACAATCCAATTTCTCCTGAACATATTAGCATTGAATAAGGTATTGTAATTATATCATTGCATTATTCAATATCTAAAAGATTCAGTTTGTTGAAAATGCCAGATGTAAAGTTTATAGTTCATGACTTTTATTTCCGATATACCTAATAGCAATTGTCCTTCTTTCATAAACACATCATTGTGAAATAGTGTTTAAAAAAGCAGTATTACTCAAGGGATATCCACCATTATTGTTCTTTTGTGAAGCCATTAAAGAAATTGAACAGCTTCAGTCACTAACTCAATATTCTCTTTCTATCAAACTATTGTAATATGCACCAGATAAGATTTGTACGATGAAAAGAGTTAGTCATTGAGCTGAAGAAGATGATTTGTTCAAATTTAAAATTCGCAACAAAATTTTAAAAGTGCAAACTAGAAATTTAAAGTGTATGCGATATTTTCATTGAATAAATCTCTATTGGTTTTATTTTGCCTAGAGGATCGAATAGACGGAATTGACGATTCCGTTCCTAGGCGATTTGAACCGTGTGGCGCTATATTACCTGAAGCCCTATAGATACAGTTAACCAAGATCTAAGAGTTTAATTTCAGAATGAATAATTTCTTCTGAATTAAAATCTTATAAAGGAAAACTAAAACTGCACTGCATTAGCTATCATTTGTTTCTATCACTTTCATTGCAAATATTTGAAAATGATTTGGTCTCCACTTAATTTATATTCAAGAAACATATGGGGATGCGTATTTCCAAAGGTCTTTAACAGTTGTTCAGTGAGACTAGACTCTAATTTTCTCAATGATTACTATTGTTTTATATATAATAAAAGTAATCATTATTTGGGGGATTTCTCCTGAAAACAAGCACCCAAATTATCATTAAATCATATGAACATACTCCATAAATATTTTAACTGCAACATTTACGCATTTACGAGTTAAACAAGTAGGGTAGTTTCTATGGCCTTACCAAATAAGGATTATTTTAACTCTCCAAATAATAAAAGACAACTTTAGAAATGCTAGGTTTCTGCTTCAAGGCTAAACTCTACGTATAGCCATATCCCCCAACTTGATATATAAATTCATTAGCGTGTGACTTCATACTATTTCCACGTTTTCCCTTAAACCGGTAGCAACTTAAACTGAATATTTGTTATACAAATCTCTCCCATTTTTCTATATTTTTCTGTTTGAGAAATTGAAATTACTGTTGGTTCGTCCTTTACTCCTCTTATTAATATTACCGCTGAATCTTGGTTACACTTGCGATATTCAGTGAGCTTTTTGCAGGTTTCCAGCCAACTTTGAACATCTTGTCCTTTCACATGCCTGTTATACGAGATAGGAACGATTTATATCAGAAGAAGACAGTGTATTGATTTTAAATTTTCGCACAAGGCCGGCAATTTGATGGATATGTCAATTACATCGATTCCATTACTCAACTGGTACATATTTTATCAACTCCAAAAATATGAAAGGTAAAACCGCGACGGAATTTAAACTCTGGACGTGAAGACGAACGAAATGCCGCTAAGCATTTCGCCTGGCTTGCTGTCGGTTCTGCTAGCTCGCAGCTTTAAGGCAGTATGTTAGTAGAACAATTACATATATATATCTTATTTGCCTGGAAAATTTATATTTTAGAATTGTTTTCATATATGAAATATATATTATTGTAATTTTTACATTTAAAGAAATTTTCCTTGGGTAGAAAAAGATTCAAAGCGATTCGGTAAGTTGGACTAATTCTATAAATAACTTACTGGCATTTTTTGTTTGCTAGACAGAAAAAGAAAAACAATTTCTATGAGCTTTACAGGTCTCTCCAAATAGGTAAGATAGATGTGGTTGAAGTTTAGTATAAATATCTGCAGGTCAAAATCTGCTGGAAAAATATGGTGGGTGGAAGGATTGTAGTTGAGAAAGCTGTGATTGAGAAGGCATTGGCTGCCTATGTTTAAGGTATCACTGAGTAATCAGTTGTTCTTACTGTTTAGTACCAGTTCAGCTCTGATCGGGTTTAAAGAGCTAAGGCATCCTACCATGACCATTCCCTCTATTTTTCGAACAAAATGTATCCGAACTGTCAATGTGGTTTTCCAAAACAAATTGTAGGGTGTGATTTGAAGGCGGTTTAGCTGTTAATTTTACCAAGACAAGTGACAATGTAGTTACGTTTTTTGTTGACTTGTGTTTTTCAGTTTTGTATCAAAGGATGCAAAAATTAAGTATTTGCCAGAAATAATAATGATTGTAACATTGGAAATCATAAATTAGTTGTAAGAGTAATTTAATTTAACAAAGAAAATATTTTTACTTCAGTGCCAGCAGAAATGGTCGACTTGATTTGTTGTTCAACTATTGTTAAAACCCCTTGATGTATAGACAATGAAATAAGATAGCGTTTCATAAACATCTTGATCTTTTAACTATCTCAAATATAAAAATGTCATGTTTTTAATTTCTCCGAAAGCATATTTTAAGTACTTTCATATCATTGCTAAAAAGGCATCATTAAAAAACAGTTTTAAAATATTTATCTAGAAATTGATTTACCTATTTGCTTATTAAATGTCATTGCAAAGAAGTGGGTTTTTGCCTTGCAAAGTTTAATGATATTCGTTAAACGCGCATTTTCTGTATAGAACTGGTGAGCGTCATAGGGAGAGAGGTGTATTCCTGAAAAGCAGGAACTGCAGTGCAATTTCGATTCCTGGTAGAAAGCTATTCCATTCATTTAAACTGCTAAGCATTTTGGGGGTGTGAGCAATGTGCCAAGTCAAAAGAGAAAGCATAATTTTAATTTCTGTGGATGTATTTCATAGACTATGTGGTATACCTACACAAGTATGCATTCCTCTAATTTTGTTTTCTCATTATGTTTAGAAAAAATTATATTTTTATGAACTTTTCAACAAATACACTTCAGATGGTGTAGATTCCGATTATATTTGTTGTAAAAAAATTCTTCCGTGAGTAGGGAGTGGGGTTTCTGGAAAATTGGCATTTGCCTGGGGAGAGAGGTTTTTGAAAATTCATACAAATCAGATGTTTCCTCATAAATTTGAGAAATATGGGTATTTTTTAATGAAACTATCAACAGATACTTTTTAGAATGCGTAGATTACAATTATATCGGAATTTTATATAAAAACAAAACATTAGGGGACTCGCACACATTTATACTGACACCCTCACATATATATATTAAATGAAACTTGGAGTTTCTAAAAGAATAATGTGATGTGTTTCAGTGTATATATGTATACATATTCACCATTTTTTTCATGTTAAATTCCAATATGTTCGTAATCAAGAAATTGAGATGTATTTGTAGAAAATTTCATTAAAATGTACCCATATTTTCTGAAAGCTATAGAGAAACGAAGCCGACTCTTGTGAACTTGCTGAAACTCCTCTTTACTCCCACGAATTTTTTTCCATAACAAATTCTGATATACTGAGAATCTGCACCATCTGAAGCGTATTTGTATAAAATTTCGTTCAAAAATATCCATTTTTCTGGAGGTTGTAAGGAAACAAAGTCGAGGGCATAGTTGTGTAGGTATACTGGCTATGTTTAGCAGGAACATTAGTGATTTATAAAAAATATTACCATACTATTTTCTTGGGGGAATTTTAAAGGGATGTATGTTAGCTGGAATTAGATTAATTAGTTTAACAGGAATTTCAGAAGCTTCAAATGATTTTAAAAAATAAACTGTTATCCTTCCTTAGCTTTAAATTAAACATTATTATAAAGAATATTATAAAGAATATTGCATCTTTGAACGAAGAATATATATATATATATATATATATATATATATATATATATATATATATATATATATATATATAATATATATATAATATATATATATATATATATATATATATATATATGGCCTACGGCCAAATCACGTTGAAAGCACCGGTTCTCGTCTGATCACCGAAGTTAAGCAACATCGAGCCTATAACGGCGGTGCATCAGCATGGTCGCAGCTCTGAGCTGAAACTAGAAAAAAATATATATATAAGCATTGGTTGGGTAAGGTTTGAAAACGCATCCCAGACTGACATCAACAAATAGTGACAAAAAAAATGTAACGTGTAACTAAAGAAGGGCTTTAAGTCAGGGTTTCAAATCCTGAAGAAACTCCGTTGCCTCAACGTTTGATTTACCTTTATTATTTTGTATTGTTTCTTGTCCTTTTTAGTTCGGGTGAATAAATTGAGTTTTCTCGTTTTCTCGTTCTATTGAACAAAAACTAAAATTAGAGTATTTAGTTTTGGTTTATGCTTCTTGATAAACATATTTAATGGGAACTAGATTGAGGTTTTGCCAGTTCACTGATATAAAGGGAGAATTTCGCATTTGGGATCTTTGTGGCAAATATTTAGATGTTTACTCACGAATATTTTTCTGGTCCTGGAGTTTCGTATCTGCTGGCTGTGTACCGTCATTTTGTCCCTCGGGATTAGATCCGTTCCTCTTATGTTTCCTTTACTACACCTATTGCATTTGATAACGTAAATCAAATTTCTTGATGCACAAGTGAAACGACTTTTTATGGCGAATGTTTGTTCTCATCTAAATTCGCATGTCATGCTTCATATGAACGTGATGCAGATTCCTGAATTAGGACCGTTACATTTTTTAATTACTGGGATTGTATTTTTGGTAGGTTATTTAGCGCTAGTGAGTAGGGTTTTTTAATAACTTAGGTTGTCATTTAATTATTTTTATATGTTCTGTGTGCCTTTTTCATGCGTTGGTTGCTCACCAAGAGAAGGATATTTTGGTGGATAATGTAACAGGTTTCTATGTTCCTTAGATTATGTGTTCATAAATATAGTAAAGTACTGAATGTATCAACGATGTTTCTTGTTTTTTCGCAATTCTTGGGTGCCTAACATTTTTAATAAGTTCTATTCGGTTATTGATTAAGGTAACCGAGTATTATCTTTCAGTCAAAATACTCTTGGCTACGAAGTCTACACGAATTCAATCAGAAGCAACACAAACATCAAATATAAGAAGCAACACAACATCAAATATAATGTAAAATACAAAAAAAAGATAAAACTTGAGCATAGTCGCGTTTATTATAAAACCTATATAAGCAAAGAAAACGAAATAAATAAAAACAAAACAAAAGAATGTGCTTTGAAGACTTTTTTCATAAAATATAGTCTGATTATAGAAAGAAAAAATGAATTAAATTTAATCATTCATTTTTTGTTTTTGTTTTTTTACAAAATTTACTTTGTAGTCATCGTTGGTCTCCCATTAATAGCTGTTGTGACCGTACTTGTGCTACAGTATTAGAAGCAGCAGTAATAGTAGTAGCGGTCGATTGATCTTTGTTGGCAATGTTGATATTAAGGACCGGTTCGTAATGGTAGGCTTTGTCCTCAGGAAAAGAGATAGTGGCACCAAACAAAGGGGAAACCAAACGTTATAAAAATTATAAATTTATGAAAGAACTATTAATGACAATACGAATCATACTATCCAGAGGACTTAAATTTACACTAATTCCTAGAAGACCTAATGAAAATGAAATTAAAAACATGTAAATCTAGCATACCAAAAATTACAAAGGCGGGAAAATAAATCAAGCATGCAAAGCAATCAATGACATTTGCATTGATGTTGCCTCGCCAGGTGATCTGAAAGTTATACTAATAACAGTTTGTCCAAATTGTGAAATCGTCTGAGTAAATTTGTTAGATATCCTACTCAAACCGTTTCTCAAACACATTAGAAGCAGTATAATGGACGACTTAGTTATGCTTAGTCACCTTCTGGAAACAATCAATGAAAATCTCTGTATCTTTCGATATGCTTAAATTTTGGTTTAGATAACAATGCAGCTGAACCACCACAATACTTCGAAAAGAAATCAATCATGCAAGGACAAAAATTCATTCTGCAGAGAAGTAATTTATGGTTAAAGTCAACTTTTATCGAGGAAAATCAGAATCGTAATAGGGATGGAAACAACCCCTTCTTCTGTACATTAGCAATGGATGATTAAAAAAATTATGATGCACCTAAAATTATAAAAGTAGGGGACCTCTTTTTTTTTTAAATAGATACAAGAAAACTGGAAAAGTTAGTTCGACGATTGCTTCATTTTATCGAATGCAAGGATAGATAGATAGATAGATAGATAGATAGATAGATAGATAGATAGATAGATAGATAGATAGATAGATAGATAGATAGATAGATAGATAGATAGATAGACAGACAGGTGGGCGGACTGACGGATAGATACTTATTTTGGGGCTGAAACCCACGCAAATTGTAACATTTGTGGAACATACTAGTGCAGGTAAATAAGCTAGGTAAAGTTAGACATACACACACATACATATTCACTTGCTATCTACTAAACACAATATTGGATAAACATATGTATTATACTAATGTAAACTAAAAGCCCACATGTATAATTTGATAACGTAGATTAAAAGCCTGCCTTTTCTTATGTCAGACACTAAAGCAATAGTTGTCTTTAAGACATATTTAAAGAAAAAGTCTGTGCGTATATTCTTTAGCTTTAAATTGATACGAGAATTGAATTAAATCAGGGAAACCAAGGAGAACTGGTAAAGATAATGGAAATAGAATAAATATAACTGGATATCATTTTGTTCTGGAATTTGCTCATAGACAATCATTAATAAGCTTTAAAATTTTCTGACCTAGGAGAAATTATTTAGTTACCATTGTATCTATATGAGATTTGAATGCGGAAAACAATATCTAAAACCAAAATTAAATACTTCACTTTTGAAAATGCAATTTATTGAAATAATTTTTGAAAAATTTGGCGATTGTAACATACTTTTAAAGTCGAAATGAAATGTAATATATAATTGTCTACAATTAGTAGAAATTAAGACATGTCACTGCTTTTTTGACATTTAGTTTAATTTGGTTCCTTGTCAGTTCTATCAGTATATCGTGGCATCAAATTATCAAGAGGGATTCAAACATTACTTTTATGAATACAAACCGAATCACTTTTAAGATAGGTCAGCTAATCGTTTGCAGATTAGATAGGTCCCAAGCCTATTAACTATTTAAATGTTTCCTCTAATCCCATTACAACAATTGCATCAATAGCTAATTATTTTCATGACATTTCAGCGAAACTATAGCAGACTTGACTTTTATACACAACAAGAATATTATCTGTTCATGCTGTTTTATGCTTTCAATCTTTAAATATTTTCCACGAAGCTTAGCTAAAGATTGCGTAAACTTATACGTAAGTAAATGCATTTGAACGGGAGTATAAATGCGGCTGTTTGCATGAATCCAAGCTCCCTAATTTTGTACGTGATAAGACGAAAGTCTCATTAATCATCGGTAAAGTAAACTTAATTGTTAATATTTATTTATTGAAATGAATATGAAGTAAAATCCAAATTCAAAATTGGAAATTGCAGAGAGAATTGTGTTCTCGAATTCAACTTTTAATAATCAAATATATTAATGGATTACTTCGACAAAGTGTCGAATATCAGTTTATCTCACACAAACGTCATACATAGATCCGATTACTCTGTTCTTCTTAATCAAATGAGTCAATCAATTTGTTAATAGCTCCATTAACATCAAATACTTCTCCAGACTATACTTATTGTGCTATTGAACTCGACATCGTAAATTCTTCTTTCAAAATAAGTTAACATGGATACCATTCTTTCTTATCAGTCACACTAAATCTATACAAAAAACAATAACTGTGCATTATCAAAAAACTATTGGAAGGATTGACTATTCTGTGTTTTCTGATAATTTACAAACAGAAATGGATACTGTTGTAATCCAAATGTCGGACAGTTATAACATCCACTCTGGTATAACAGTATAGTTAGTTAGACAAATAAAGACACGACTATCTATGACCGATTTCACCGACTCTTCGACGACTCGACTTCCTACGTCATAGTCTTTGTAACGACTATCACATACCACTGGTCACGTTGGAGGGGTGCTCCACTATTATTATTATTACTATTATTCCCATAATATCTCACGTTTTAAGTTTTTTTCTCAGGGAATGTAATTTTATTTCTTTTTATTAACAATAATTTTTATATTATCCCACGTCCCTTTTTTAGTTTTTTTTCCATACTGTTGCAACTTTAATATTTTTTTCGTTTGGTATCCACTTCCAGGAACTCCGTACATTTTCTTTTTCTTTAGCTTGTGCGTCTGGGTCCAATTATTCGTATTGGCGTTGGCACTTGAAAAGTATTCATATAATCATTCCATTACTTCTTCCATTCTCATGGGTTTGCTCTCAAGGAATTTTTTTTTTCTAGTTGATTTACGTATATTTTGTAAGCCCATTTTCTTCCTTTCCCCAAGTATAGCATTTTTCCCATGCGTTTGGTAATCACGCCGTCTTGCCGACTTTGTTCTCCGTTCTTATGTTCCCTAACAAATACATTTTCACCAATTTTGAAATATCTTGCTGCATTATCCATTGCAATTTTATTTTATTACCAGGTAACAATTTGTCGAACACTGATTTTATTTTCCTCGTAAACATCAGCTCCACTGGTGACATACCTACTGGTATGTTTGGATTTGGTGTCACGGGGTATACTCTTAGGAATTGTGGTAGAGTTACCTCGTCCATGACTTCTTTATTTGCATTTCTTAGGGCTCTCTTGAACGTATCGACAAAGCATTCTGCTTGCCCGTTAGATCTGGGATGGTATGGTGCAGTAGTTACTTGTTCTCAAGAGAACATTTTACAAAACATTTTAAACTCAAAAAGACACAAATTGCGCCCCAATATTAGACACTATAGTGTCTGGTTCGCCAAATCTCGCAAACAACTGGTGTAGAAAGTTTGTCGTAGTTGAAGAGATTGGTCTTTTTACACTAGCAAACACTTCCTCAGAACGCAACAATTAGTAGTTATGTGAGTTTGGCTGTGTGGTAAGTAGCTTTCTTACCAACCACATAGTTCCAGGTTCAGTCCCATTACGTGGCACCTTGGGCAAATGTCTTCTATTATAGCCTCGGGCCGACCAAAGCCTTGTGAGTGGATTTGGTAGACGGAAACTGAAAGAAGCCTGTCGTATATATATATATATGTGTGTGTGTGTGTGTGTGTGTGTGTGTGTGTGTGTGTGTGTGTGTGTGTGTATGTGTGTGTGTGTTAGTGTGTCTGTGTTTGTCCCCCTAGCATTGCTTGACAACCGATGCTGGTGTGTTTATGTCCCCGTCATTTAGCGGTTCGGCAAAAGAGACCGATAGAATAAGTACTGGGCTTACAATGAATAAGTCCCGGGGTCGAGTTGCTCGACTAAAGGCGGTGCTCCAGCATGGCCACAGTCAAATGACTTAAACAAGTAAAAGAGTAAAAGAGTAAAAGAATCGTTTAAACCCGTTGAAAAATCTGCACATACTCGTAACTTATTTTTCTTTCGTGCGTAGACCGTAGGGGCCGTAGGGGCTGTCCAATCTCAGTGGTTCGTCTTCTCGATTACTTCTAGACTTTCAAGTCTTTCAAGTTCCTTACTTACCTGTTTTAGCGCTGCGAACATTCCGTTTTGGCTTAAGTACAGGTATTGCACTTTGTTTTACTACAATTTTGGCTTCGTTTTCGTGCAGCAGCCCACTTCATCCGAGAAAACATCTGAGAATAAATGTTTTATTTCAATACCTCAGCCGCATTCGAACCTTCGACTGAACCGACAATATTCCCACACTTATGGGCGTATTCCACAATTTTAACATTTCCTCACACTCTGTGCCGAACAAATTTACTGAAATGTTTAACACATATAGGTGCAGGAGTGGCTGTGTGGTAAGTAGCTTGCTAACCAACCACATGGTTCCGGGTTCAGTCCCACTGCGTGGCATCTTGGGCAAGTGTCTTCTGCTATAGCCCCGGGCCGACCAATGCCTTGTGAGTAGATTTGGTAGACGGAAACTGAAAGAAGCCTGTCGTATATATGTATATATATATATGTATGTGTGTGTATATGTTTGTGTGTCTGTGTTTGTCCCCCTAGCATTGCTTGACAACCGATGCTGGTGTGTTTATGTCCCCGTCACTTAGCGGTTCGGCAAAAAGAGACCGATAGAATTAGTACTGGGCTTACAAAGAATAAGTCCCGGGGTCAATCTGCTCGACTAAAGGCGGTGCTCCAGCATGGCCGCAGTCAAATGACTGAAACAAGTAAAAAAAAAAATGTGCTTTCGCCGTATTCATTTGGTCACGAAATCTGACATTACACACAAATTTGCCTACAAAATACAATCTTTTACCTGTCACACCATCTGCTACTTTTGTAGATTTACTTAATTTCAGCTTACGGATATTCTTCCAAGTTTCTTCATTAACAATGGTAATATCACTTCCAGTGTCTAACTGCATTTTTATTCTTATATTTTCAGTTTTCACATTTACAACTTCCCTCTTTGTCATATTACCATTTTCTTTCGACGACATCTTGTTTATTCTTTTTTCTTTCTTCCAGCGTTTTGTCATCTTGGTATTACAGTACAATTTTCCACAACTGAAGCATTCCGCTTTCTTAAATCGGTTTGCTTCTTGATTTTTGTCCTGTTTGTACTGTATTTTAGTACACACTTGATTTCTATTCTGCTTGTTTCGCTTTTCTCACAATCTTTATGTTCAATTTTCTCCGAGTCGTATCTTAGATTTACTATTCTTTCAGATTCTTCTGACACTTGTTGTAAGGTTACAGCTTCGTTTTGTTCCAGCTTAGCGAGAATTCTTATTCTTACATCTGCGTCTTTTGCTGCAGACAGTCTCTGAGTAAATATCAGGCACTTGAACATGTTTGGCGTTAACTCGTCCAGTTTGAACATTTTACATTCTCTGTTAACTCTACCAGCATATGTGTCTCGTTCTCCTTTTCTAGGTTCAAACATTTCCGGCGTGTGTTGAACAACGAGCTTTTCTCGCTAAAAATTTTGCACACAATAAGCCTATTGTATTTCTAAAGTTTATATCAGAAGGTTTTTTTCAGGACAATGTAATTACTGTAACGCTCATGTTCTCCTGCTGCCAGTTTTCATAGGATTACACGCGTTTTCATGTCGTCGTCCCAATCTTTGCACTCTTTATTGAAGATCTGTTCGTATCTTCTAGAGTACGCCGCGAAGATAGCTCCTTCGTCTTGTTCATACTTAAATTCCG
>NC_043013.1:48680991-48720991 GCF_006345805.1 Octopus sinensis | reverse complement strand
TACTTGGTTAAAAAAATAAATGGCAATTAAAAAAAGAAACTTAGAACCTAACTACAGCAGCCTAGGATCAAGCGATAAAGACAAACAACTTGAGGAAAAAGGTATATGGGAAGAATGTGTCAGAAAAATGTAGAATCTGAGGAACTTGGAATGAGACAGTGGCACACATTGTTGCAGAATGTCCCAGGTTGGCACAGGAAAAATATAAGAAACTAGTGGGTAGTGGGAGCCGTGGGAATTCCACAGAATGAAAAAGATTAAGAGAGATTATTTAAGAAAGGATTATTTGCTTTTTTATTTTTATTTTGCTAAGTTATTTCACTTCCAGTCACAATAATATATTATATGATTTTAAAACTTCCCTCTGCTGAGCACTTTATATTTCTCTCTTTCTCTCTACCGCTTCAACAAACCTTTCAACCATGTAATGCCTTTAACATTTGTCTTTTTCACTTCACCTCTCACTTCCCCTAACCACATGAGTGACAGCGTAATGCATCGACTAGCTTCTACTCTCTTACTCACTCTCATATTCCCTTTTCCTCTCTCTCATTCCACCTCCTCCTCTCTAACAAACTCAAGCGTAAAGTGTTAAAGAATAATATAGATTTAGTTCAATAAAAAAAATTTTTTTACTATCAACACACACCCACCGCCATCATCATCATCATCATCATTATCATCACAAGAGTTTTCCGTAACAAAGATAATTTCATTTCAGTTCAGCTATTTGCTTATATCTTTTTCTTCCTCTACTCTGCCAATACAAACGCTATCTACCTCTCTCACTCCCGTTATCTGCCCCTCCCTCTCTTTACCTCTCGCTCGCTCACTCTCTCTTTCTGCCTTCCCTGTCTATCTCTCTCTATCTGCCTTTCTTTAACCTCACCACCAGAACATCACCCTCTACTGAATATTGTATCGTAAACATATCTCTTTTTCTTTACCTTTCTCTTCTCACGTCGTTAACACTTCTCTCTCCCTTTTTCTTTTTTTCTTTTCTCTCATCGTTTTTTCTCTCATTCTTCTTTCCCTTCATCTAACCACGCGATGCTTTTGTCCTTATACATTTTTCTACTTCTTCCTCACTTCTTTCTCTCTATTCACATTCCTACCCCCTCTCTCTCATTCGCTCCACCTCCACCTCTCTAACTAACTAAAGTATAACGGATGAACGAACAAGCAGATTATTATACAATATAGATGGAGGCACGACTATGTAGTAAAAGTTTTACATTGGAAGCTTTGCAAGAAATGGGGATTTGAATTTGGAGACACATGATATGAACAACAGGTCGAAAGAGTGCAGGAATCGGACGATTGTAAGAGTCTGTGGGACTTTCCTATTCAATCGGACAAGAAGCTAGAAAATAATAGACAAGGAAAAGCAAAGTTGCCTACTAATTGATCCATCATGGCCGTTTGATTCCAGGATCGTAAAGAAAGAAGACGAAAAACGAAAAAAGAAATCCCTTAAAATTTGAAATTGTTAGAATTTGGAATATGAAAATTGTAAAGGTTTCGCCTATAATAATTGGTGCATTGGGAACTGTTACCAAAGATATAGACAAATGGTTGATGGAGATTGGAATAGAATGTCTTGTAGAACTACAGAAAGTTTGCCGCTTAGAGACAGGGAAGATTATCAGGTGGGTCTTAAGCGCTTGAAAAACTATTGAAAGATTGTGGATACCTAAGATTACAGGTAGTAAAACGTTAGCCACATAAATTCTACCAAGAATAAGAACGAAACTGAGTCAAATCAATGATAATAATAACAATAATAATAATAATATAGTAACTTCAACGGCAACCAATGAAAGTAGGGAAAACATATTAGCAGCAATAGCTGTAGAGCAAAATCATTCCTCATAAAGTTAGACTCAGCGAGTGGCATTTTTTTCACGTTTAAAATAAAGCATTTTCTTATAGAGTATGATAAAATAATACAAAGATAAACGTGTGTATGTGTGTATTCGTGCGTGTGTGCGTGCATGTGCGTGTAAGTTTGTACATGTGCATACACACACACGCATATATATATATATATTGTATATATATAGTATATATATATATATATATATATATATATATATATATATATATATATATATATATATATATATATATATTATATATATATATATATATAATCTTTATTCCTATAGACAAGAAATAAATCTCCAAATTGAGATTGAAATAACAAAGTATTGAATTGCGTCTTAAATTTCAGGAAATTCCGATATATTTTCACTCTTCTGCTTAAATTGTGATCTCTTTCTTTCCTTGAACTATATTTTCCAGACGTTTACTTAAACTCTTAATACACATAACCAAGTTCTTCAGTAGTTATGTGTACTAAGGGAATTTATTATCTGGAAAAAAAGAAGTTGTAGATATTGGCGCTATTGATCATTCACATTGTTTTGACTGATTTTAAAGCAAACGTTCACATCCGCTGTGTAGGTGATCTCCATAAAATATTTAGTTTATTGTTTCTGTCACAAACAAGTATATGAGATTGATCGTGTTTGCATTTAGTAGAAGATTTTTATGAGAATATTTCATAAATATTTCTTATGCTAGAATGTACGTATACTCTCAACATCAGAATTAAAGGCAGTTCTTGCTACGGATAGCATTGACTATTGAAACAACAAAAACGTCATGCCGTATAGGTAGTTAATATATAGATTGATTGTATCATAGGAAGGAAGGTAATATACTGATGACATTTAGGAGCAGTTGCTAATCACATCTGTATTATCTTCGACATCTGTGCCATAATCAACATTTTCGGCTTTCACCGTCTCTTTTGCTTTTATCTTGGACGTTATCAAAGAAGCTTGAGAGGCGGTTGGATGGAACCTACACTCGCCTCCTTATGAGAGCTCAAAATCTCTCGTGGGAGCGCCATCCAACCAAAATGCAAATATATGGGAAACTACCACCTGTGTCATCTCTTGTGAAAGGTAGGGGAGTCCAGTTTGCTGGACATTGTTGTAGAGCTGAAAAAGAGGTAATTTCTACTCTTCTCCTCTGGAAGCCATCTACTCGCAATACCAGAGGGCGCACACTCTCCTACCCTGATGTAATCTCCAGGGATACAGGCATCCAGCAACAGGACCTCAGTAATGCTATGATGGACCGTGAAGTCTGGCGTAGCATGGTAAATTCCATTATCTCGACCACGGTCGAACAAAAATGATGATGATTGTTTTGCAAGATTAACTTGTAGAAATCTCTTGTTCTTTGGAAATGTTTCAGTCGTTATCGCTATTTTTCTGGGGATGGATGCTTCCAATTGATGTCAGGATCTTGTGAACTTCAATTTCCAAGGAATGGATTTTACCAATAGTGCAGTTAAATATCTTAGCTATTGTTACCAGTACTGGTACTGCAAATGTATTATGAGATGTTTTCTTGTAAGGTGAAAACTCCCAACTAGTGGTAATATCCTTTGGTTACTTTCACTTTATTTAAAACACTTTCATATGATACATTTGTCCCAATACCTAAGTATTTGTAGCATTTGCTACACGGAAAAGGGAGATAGAGAACGTCAGTATAAATATTTCGTTTTGGGATTTGGTTTGCAAGATTCTTTATATGAGTTCGTGTGTTGAAGCATATTCTGTTGAGTCAACACTATTGAAAAGGTTGCAAGACGCAACGAAAATTTTTTGGAAAATAAAAATAAAAAATAAGTGGAAATTTTACCGGTGAGTGTAATAAGGCACTAAAAGAGAATGACTCTCTCGAGACACAACAGTCAATATGAATTATTTTCATTTAGAGAGTGTTTATTTTTTCACGTTCAATTATAAAAATATTCCTGCAACCAAAACCCATTTCAGTTTCAGCTGAAAATGTTATTTAATCCAACTGTGAATCGGCATTTTATGTTTCCAGTATAGATCTGAAGATCATCGACCAAGAAATTATGGGTTCAGTATATGCTTCTTGCTGTTGCAGAGCCTATCCCAGTAGTTCCCAGACTTGTTCATGCTGCTGCCCTTTTGCCACTCAGGCCAAATTCCTACCCCCATCCACCATCATCACAAACACAGACCACTTTCTGCAACAAATTCAATTCAGCCGTATCTCACAAATAAAACTTAACCTAATTAACCCATTATTTTGTTGTTTTTCCACCTGCGCCCGCACCGCCCCATCCCCTCTAGGCAGCCCCATTATCACCACACTTCATTAAATGACCCCCAGGAGTTTTCTGCTGTCCCCAATGAGCAGTACCTCCCACTTGGGGAACCACTGACCTAGCTTATAACCACAATGTTATGTGTAAAAGAAATGACAGTGGATTTAGTTTAAAACATAAAAAACTTAGGCAGACCATGTAAAATTATTTCGAGAAGCCTAACAACCGAGGCCATTTTTGTGATTTAAAAGGGTGAGGTTAGTTGATTAAAGGTGTTGTATTTTAACAGGTATTTTGCCAAATGTAGGGATTTCAGTTGAATATGAGTGAGGAATAGAGTGAAGCGCCTTCTTGTAATCTATATATTTTCCTACTTCTGTCAACATAGATTTGTTACTTTTCTTTTACCCCACTTTTACTAACTTGCTGGGTTTTCTGGACAATGGAAAGTGATGCTACTCATTTTCTCTTGGTCCTGGGGGGAAAATATGAGCAGAAGAGAATTTCTAGAGGGTCAATATTCTGAGGTGCAAGGACTGTACTGGTGGTTTGTGCGGGGAATGCGGTTGGACACAACACCGGTGACGAGAGGGTGACCGAGATTGGAATATCTGCGCGCAGGTGACCAGTCAACTGCAAGAAGCAGAGTGACTGTGGTGGTGGTGGTGGTAGTAGTAGTAGTAGTAGTAGTAGTAGTAGTAGTAGTAGTAGTAGTAGAAAGAGAAGAACGCGTCTGTGGGGCCTTAGGCGGCGGCGGCGGCAGCAGCAGCAGTAGTAGTGGTGGTGGTGGTGGTGGTGGTGGTGGTAGTCAGATACGATTATATTCTCTCTGCATGAGCAATGCTGGCGTCAATTATTACTGTTGAATAAGAAAAATATGGTATGATCTATTGGTACACTTTCAAGATTAAACATCATACTCTTTCCATCTGCCAACTAATCAGCCGCTACCTTGTTGTATGTGCAATGGTCCAAGAGTAAAGAATTTAAACATGCATAATGTTTAGCTTAAGTTTCTCCAAAATCAATATATTCTTTCTTCGTTACAAGGTTTTCCCGTGATATGGGAATATGTGAATCCAGCCTTCTACAGTTCATAAGTGGTTTTCAGTAGCACGTTAACATTTCGTGACAGTATCCCACCGTTAGATCTCTTCCTGATGTTGTCTTATTACACAGCTTCTTCGCAGATTTAGTAATAGTTTTGGAATTGTTAATCTATACGGTACTATTGTTCATAGTACTCTATTTGCTCATGGTACTTTATGGCTGAAAGCCTTCTTTTCATTATAAACATATGATCTTCGTGAGAAAGGATTCTTTTAATAGTTGTTTATCATCCTCCCTCTTACGAATTATAAAAAACCATTATGATTCGTTGGTGACGTTTATGTTTACGGAGTTTCTCACTGAAGGATTTAAGTTCCTGCTTTGAGGTTACTAATTTCTCCACAAGAATGTCTAATATAAAAGCTTCGTACACATTAATCAGCTTTTATATTAAGCCGTAGGTAGTATGTTGTGAATTTAAAATTTGCTTTACACCATATGTAAACGTTCGATTCTGTGGAATATTTTCTAGTTTTATTCACCAGAATTAAATTATTTGATAACAACTTATACCGCAGGAATTACGAAAGCGTAAAGCACGTAATGTCACATTTTCATATTGTTTCTAGATTATAGATTATTGTTGGTTCTTAAAATTGAAGTGGTTGAGTTTTTTTCTCGATTTTCGTAAAAAAATCGGTCTGTTTGCCTAATGACAATTTCAACAATTTGGAAAAATCCTCTTCAAATTACGACTGTAAATTATTTTTTAAGTTATAGGCATTACGGATTTATTTTATCAGAAGCACAAGTGATGGCGATGAATCCAATGGTCCGTTTATTAGATTTATTGCTCTCTAGTGTGGCAGGTGTGGGCGTAATTTAGGTATCTTTCAGAAAATTGACTGACATTATAACAACCGAAATAAAAATTATTTTCTGTGGTAGGTATAATAATGACAATGAATGATCGCTGTCGCTCAAACTACTTTGCTGAGAACAGATTTAAATTTGAGTGGTTTTCATCTCAATAAAATTTTAATGGCTTCATTCATCTGATGGGATTTTTACAGACTTTTTCAAAAGAGATATATTTTGATTTAAAGGAAAAAAATATATAAAATTAACAGAATACTTTATTCATTTTCGATAGGATATAGAGATGGCAGTATTATTGATATTCTTTGTTTTTTTTTTTTTTTTGGTGTTGTTGCTATCAGTATCAGCCATGATCGTCGAAATGAAAATACATTTTATACCATGTAGTCGGCGTATGTAGGTATGTAGGTTTGTATGTATGTATGTGTGTGTATGTATGCATGTATGTGTGTATGTGTGTGTGTATGTATGTATGTATGTAGGTAGGTAGGTAGGTAGGTAGGTAGGTAGGTAAGTAGGTAGGTAGGTAGGTAGGGGGCGGGTATGTGGGTAGGTAGGTATATAGTATGTATGCGTGCGTGCTTGCCTGCGTTTGTGCCTGCGTGAATCCGTGCGTATGTATGTATGTATGTAGGTATGTATGTATGTATTTATGTATGTATGTATGTATTTATATAGGTATGTATGTATGTAGGTAGGTAGGTAGGTAGATAGGTAGGGGGTAGGTAGGTAGGTAGGTAGGTAGGTGGGTGGGTGGGTGGGTGGGTAGGTATGTAGGTAGGTATATATGTATGTATGCGTACGTGCTTGCCTGCGTGTGTGCCTGCGTGAGTGCCTGCGTATGTATGTATGTATGTATGCATGTATGCATGTATGTATGTATGTAATGTGTGTATATATTATGGAAAGCCGCTACACTGGGTTAAGTATTGTCTGGTAAGCAGAACTCAGTCTGTTGTAATCGATGCAATCCACTCAAGCCTAACAAAGCTCGCCATTTATATCCCCGTAGGTATTGATTTGGGTCCACTTCTCTTCGTTGTAGAAGAACACGGTACAAAAAGCATGCAAGCTGGCAGAAACGTTAGCACGCCGGGCGAAATGCGTAGCCGTATTTCGTCTGTCGTTACGCTGTGAGTTCAAATTCCGCCGAGGTCGACTTTGCCTTTCATCCTTTCGGGGTCGATAAATTAAGTACCAGTTACGCACTGGGGTCGATGGAATCGACTTAATACCTATGTCTGTCCTTGTTTGTACCATCTATGTTTAGCCCCTTGTGGGTAATAAAGAAATAGGTACAAATAGCATGCAACACTGCAAAAAAAGATTTGTTCTCTAACGACTCTAAGCTACTGAAAGTTATCAATGGCGAAGATGATTGATTAAAACTCCAATTTGGTCTACATGCTGTAAGCCAATGAGCGGAGAAAAAATCTGAACTCGTATACTTTGAAGAAGTAGGTGTCCTTAAAGGACCATATTCAATTCTCAGGGACAAATCGCTTTGGTATCAGTCAGTATCGGAGAGCTTGGAAAAGCGACGAGCTAGTAGACTTGTTAGCATACCGGAAAAAGGCATAGCAACATTTCGACCATCTTTACATTATGAGTTCAAATTCTGCCGAGTAGACTTTGGCTTTCATCCTTTAGTACTCGACAAAATAAGTACCAGTTGAACACTGGGTCGATGTAATCGACTTACCCACTCCCCGAACCTTCTGGCCTTGTAGCAAAATTTGAAACTAATATCAGAGACCTTGGTGTAATTGTTAATTACAACCTCTGCTGGAGAGCTAGCATCAACAATTAAGTTACTATGAGCTCTTGGATATTCAAAACTAACAGAAGTCGCGAGTCTAAATGTCATCGTTCTTCTTTTCTCTTCTCTTCTACAGTTACACTTTGAATTCTGCTCCCTCCTGTGGTTTCCCGTGCTAAACAAAACATGGTGAAAATTGAGGCTAAATTAGAGAACATTTACAAAAGCAAAACTATAAATGTTGTTGTTGTTGCTGCTGTTGCTGTTGAGCGAACGGTCTTCGTCCCAGAGCTCGCAAGATGGGAGAAGTCCGAAACGTGGTCCTTTGCTATTCGTAAGACCCGCAGAAGAGAAAGCAGGTCAACCCCCGACACCGACAGCATCGATGGATGGATGGATGCGCATCCAGGCTCAGCGGTTGCGTAGGAAGTCGGGGACAAGAAACAGGAAGAAAGAGTGAGAGAAAGTTGGAGCGAAAGAGTACAACAGGGGTCGCCACCACCCCCTGCCTCATGGAGCTTTAGGTGTTTTCGCTCAATAAACACACACAACGCCCGGTCTGGGAATCGAAACCGCGATCCTCCGACCTCGAGTCGCTGCTCTAACCATTGGGCCATTGCGCCTCCACTGTTGCTGCTGCTGCTGTTGTTGTTGTCGTTGTCATCATCATCATCATCATCATCATCATTATTATTATTATTATTATTATTATTATTATTATTATTATTATTATTCAGTAGTTTTTTTTTTATATCGTGCTTTCACTTCACACTCTTGAGCGCAGCTCTGTGTGCTTTGGGTATGTGCTGTGATTTGCTGTGATGCTCTGATGGTTATTGTATGGAAAGTGCAATTTTCTGTATGTTATATGTGTTTGTAAGTCCTGGTGTTTTTGTTATGTATTTGTCTGAATATTTTTTTATCATGCCTAATGCACCTACAATGATAGGAATTGTTTCTGTTTTTAGATTCCACATTCTAGTTACCTCTATTTCCAGGTCTTTGTATTTTGAGAGTTTCTCCATTTCTTTTAGAGACACATTGTCATCAGCCGGTATTGATACATCAATTAGAAAGCATTTTTTTTCTTCATGATCTCTGACAACTATATCTGGTCTGTTGACCTTAATTTCTCTATCTGTGTGTATCGGCATATCCCAGAGTATGGTTGCTTTCTCGTTTTCTGTGACCTTTTCTGGTGTGTGCCTATACCATCTTTTTTCTGTTGTTATTCCATAATGTTGGCATAGCTTCCAATGTATGTAGGTTCCAACTCTGTCATGTCTGTGAATATATTCCTTCTTAGCCAGGACTGGGCAGCTAGAGATAATATGATTTATTGTTTCTTGTCCATCTCCACATATTCTGCAGTTACTTGTAATATTTCTTTTCATGACATGTTTTTGGTAATTTCTGGTGGGGAGGCTTTGGTCTTGTGCTGCAATTAAAAATCCCTCTGTTTCTGCTTGAGTCCTGAGCTTCTCAACCATTGCTGGGATTTTTCTTTGTCTATTTCTTTTGCGTTTAGTTTAGTCCAGTATTTACCATGAAGGGGCTTTTCTTGCCATCGTTTTATCATGGTTCGTTGCTGTTCTATTTTTAGTTTGGATTTCATTTGTTTTATAGCTTTTGTTGTTTCTTCATCTTCTTCTTCTTCATGTTTATTAGGTGGTATGATTTCTTGTTTGTATTTGTCAGCTTCCTTAAATACTGAGAACAGTTTTTTGTTTTGCTCGTGTTTTGCTGCTATCTGGATCAGTTTTCCTTCCTTCTGAAGTAGATATTTTTGCAGTCCTATGGTGGTTATTTTATAGTAGTTTTCCAGCTGTATAAGGCCTCTACCACCTTCTATACGTTTTATATATAGTCTTTCTATGTCAGATTTTGGGTGATGCATCCTAGATCCTGTCATTATTTTTCTTGTTTTCCTATCTATTTTGGACAGTTCATTTCGTGTCCAGTTAAGGATATTGTAGCTGTAACTATAACTGGGACAGCTAAAGTGTTGATACCTATTATCTTGTTTTTAGCATTGAGCTCTGTTTTTAGTATTGATCTAACTCGTCTATAATATTCTTTTTTATTTTCTCTTTCATTTGTGTGTGTTGTGTCTTATCTAGTTCATGGATTCCTAAGTATTTGTAAGTTTGGCTTTGGTCTAATTCTTTTATTTCATTGGTTTTATCTAGTGTGATGTTGTTACTCTTAACTAGTTTTCCTCTTTTCATGGTTACTTTGGCGCATTTTTCTAATCCAAATTTCATATCTTTCTTTGGTAAATCCATGAACTGTCTTTAATAGTGTTTCCAGCTGTTGTCATTTGCAGCGTATAGTTTTAGGTATCCATATATAAAAGGTGGCTGATCGTTTTGCCGTAACATTTATATCCGCATCCAGTTCTATTTAGCATATCAGATAGAGGTGACAGTGCCAAGCAGAAAAGGAGTGGAGAGAGCGTGTCTCCCTGGAATATTCCACTTCTAATGGGGATGTCTTTGGTTTTCATGAGTCCCTCTTTTGTTTGGAGGTGTAGGACTGTTTGCCATTTATTCATAGAGTGATCTATGCATTTTATGATTGTTGGTGCTACTTTGTTAATGGCTAGTGTTTCGAGGAACCATGTGTGGGGGATGCTATCAAACGCCTTTTTGTAGTCAATCCAGGCCATACTGAGGCCTTTCTTCTTTCTGTGGCTGTCTTCAGTTATGGCTTTATTAATCATTAGTTGATCTTTACAGCCATATGAGCCTTTGCGGCATCCTTTCTGCTCTTCTGGGGACAGTTTGTTTTCGTCCAGGTGCTTGTTCAGCCTTTGCGATATCACTGCAGTAAATGCCTTGAACATAGTAGGGAGGCAGGTTATTGGTCTGTAGTTTTCTGGTTTTGCTGTTTCATTTGATTTGGGAATGAGGATGGTTTTCCCCTTCGTGAGCCATTCAGGCATTGTCTCTGGCTCTGCTAGTATGTTGTTAAAGTTTTCAGCCAGCTTTTTGTGCATTCCTGTTAGATATTTCAACCAGAAGTTGGGGATCTTGTCATGTCCAGGTGCCTTCCAGTTGCTTAGTTTTTGCAGTGCCTGGGTGACCTCTTCAGTTGTAATGGGGGTCCAAAGTTGTTCAGATGCCGAGTTTGTTATTTTGATACTCCTTTTTTTTGGCTGTTCGTTCGCCGACCATATTTCTCTCCAGAATTCTTCCAATTCTTCTGCCGTTGGTGCTGCAGTGACTTCTATTTTATTTTTGCCCAGTTCTTGGTAGAACTTTTTGGGGTTGGAGTTGAACTTTTTGTTTTGTTCAAAGAAGCGTTGGCGTTTCTCGTACCGGCGGATCCTTTGAGCTTTGGCAAGGATATCTTGCTTCAGCTTTTCTTTTATCTCCGGCAAATCTTTTTCTGTGATGTTATATTTGCGGAGTATTTTTGTTCTTTTTTTGTTGCTCAGTAGCGTTGATTGTTTGCTGATTTCATTAAGAATCGACAGGTCTTTTCTAATTTTTTTAATTTTGTTTTGGATGTTATTTATCCACAGGGTTTGTTTGGGTGGTGGTACTCCTGTTTGGGCGGGTTTGGGTGAGTATCCAGCTTCTTTTGTGGCCGCAGTGGCTGCTGCGTATATTAAGTCATTTAGCTCAGTGATATCACTTTTTTTTGTTTCAGTGGCTATTAGTTCAGTGACGGCTAGGTTTATGCTGTTTATAATTGGTGTTGTTATTTCGTTTATTTTGATTCTTGGGAGGTATGGTCGGTGGTCCATTTTGAGCTCTGTGGTTTTCAGTTCTTTGATTATTTTATTTTTTATATTATCATAATCATTAGACTCCCCTTCGTTGTTTACATCGTGTTTGTTGGGAATGTTGCGTTTGTCTTCGTGTTTTACAGTTTCAGTGTTTATATTATTGGGCATTGTTGTGTGGCTTCTATCTACATTTTCCTGGTGTATTTTTTTCTTTTGAATGTTCTATTTCTATTTCTGATATTTTTTTGGCTTTGAGAATGTATCTTCGTACGTTAGCTAATTTATTAGGGTTCATTGCTATATCCAAGTCTATATCTCTATTATTTTCCTTCCATATTTTATATGTATGTGTTGTTGTATTTTCATTTTTTGGGTAGAGCACTGCTGTGAAGTATGCGTGTAAGATAGAAATGTATTCCTCACGTGTCCATTTACGTCTTTTGGGTTTTATTTGCGGGACATGAGGTACAACGTCCGGCCCATTATTTTGACGGTCGTCATTTTCGTAGGGTACCGGTCCGTTTATTTCTGTTGTCACATTATTTCGCACGTGTAGTTTTTCGTACATTTTTTGTTGTAAGTTTAATGTACGTACCGCTCGATTGTTATTCTTGGGTTGAATAGTATCGGTGGCATTTAATTTCTTCGTAGTTCCTTTGTACATGGTGTTTGGGGTCGGGGATGATCGTGATGTTCCACGCATGTTTACATGTGTTGTGTTAGAGGTGGAGATGATATCGAGTCAAAATACATCATTTCGTTTCGAAAATAGTAATAAATTTCAATTAGTATTACTTACTCGGATACAGTCCAATTCTTTGTTAGTAAATCTTTGGCTCCATAGGATGTCCTTGTTTTCGATGTTTGCGGATAGATTTCGGAGCTCTGTATTTTCCTTCTTACATCTTAAACATCTTTCCTTCTTACATCATTATCATTATTATTATTATTATTATTATTATTATTATTATTATTATTATTATTATTATTATTATTATTATTCAGTATTCTTATTCTAACCACGTGCTTCCAATGCACTACCGAGCCCAGCTCAGTGCGCCTTGGGTTTGTGCTGTGATTTGTTTTGGTACTGTTATTTTCACTGTATTGAAAGTGCTTTATATTGGATGTGTGCGGTGCCTAAATTTGAAACCATTATTATTGTTAAGGCGGCGAGCTGGCAGAATCGTTAGCACGCCGGGCGAAATGCTTAGCGGTATTTCGTCTGCCGTTATGTGTTGAGTTCAAATTCCACCGAGGTCGACTTTGCCTTTCATCCTTTCGGGGTCGATAAATTAAGTACCAGTTACGCACTGGGTCCATGCAATCGGCTTAATCCGTTTGTTTGTCCTTGTTTGTCCTCTCTGTGTTTAGCCCCTTGTGGGTAGTAAAGAAATAGGTATTTTGCCCGTCGCTACGTTCTGAATTCAAATTTCACTGAGGTCGACTTTGGCTTTCATTCTATCGGGTCGAGAAATTAAGTATCAGTTGAGTACTGGGGTCTATGTGATCGACTGTCCCCCTCCCCACAAAATCCAGGCCTTGTGCCTATAATAGAAAGAATTATTATTATTAAGACAGCGAGTGACAGAATCGTTAGAACGCCGGGCAAAATGCTTAGTGGGTATTTCGTCCGTTTTCACGTTCTGAGTTCAAATTTAGCCGGGGTCGCCTTTGCCTTTCGTTTTTTTGGAGTCTATGAAATAAGTTCCAGTTGAGCACTGGCGTCAATGTAATTGACTTAGTTCCCCCACCCAAAATTGTTTGCCTTGGGCCAAAATTTGAAACCATTATTAATAGTAGTGTTGTTGTAGCTATTACAGTTATCTCTATTACTATTGTTTTTATAACTTTAATTGGGATCTTTTCGGTTTGACCGGCAGTTTTTTCTAGGTGTCATATAAAATTGTCACTCATAATTATGACCCTAGTATCGATCTATTGCATTGTGTGTTTGTGTGTCTGTGTTTGTCCCCCTACCATTGCTTGACAACCGATGCTGGTGTGTTTACGTCCCCGTTTACGATCTATTGCAGTTCAATCTGTTTTAGGGTTAGGGGTGGGGGAAGGGTATCTTTTTTCTTCACAAATGTAAATAAACCCAATCTGTTTCATACGGCACAGAATGTTTTTTACCCCAATAGTGTCAGTGATTGGTTGAAATTTCAGAAATTGAAGACAAAAAACAACAAATATCTTACAAACTATAGCATTTTCTCAATAAGGCCAAGAGAAAAAGATGTTTTATAAACACATTCTACCAGTATACGAAGTTTAGAAATTATGTTAAAAACTGCCGTTCAAACCGAAAAGATCCCTTTAATTATTATCAGTACCGTTTTATTTTATTACTTTGGTTCTTCTGAAATATATGAGCAGCATCAGTTATCCTTTTCGCATTTCTTGTTTGATAGCTGAGTTTAGTAAGCGTCAGAAGAAGTGCTATTCGTCACTACTTCAACCATGCATAATTTTATACGATACTGATGAAGATACAGATAGGCAGTATAGCAGCATTTTGATGCTAGTAGCAATTTTTTAGGTAACACACTGCCTCGAACTACATTACACATAAGTAATTATTTGTGATAAATCGGAGAAGACCTGTATAAAATTATGTCTGGTTGAAATAGTGAACAATAGCAGTTCTTCAGTTTCTTACTATGTACAGGGTGATTCAAAAGTCGCCATACATACTCTTTACTCTTTTTACTCTTTTACTTGTTTCAGTCATTTGACTGCGGCCATGCTGGAGCACCGCCTTTAGTCGAGCAAATCGACCCCGGGACTTATTCTTTGTAAGCCCAGTACTAATTCTATCGGTTTCTTTTGCCGAACCGCTAAGTGACGGGGACGTAAACACACCAGCATCGGTTGTCAAGCAATGCTAGGGGGACAAACACAGACACACAAACACACACACTCATATATATATACATATATACGACAGGCTTCTTTCGGTTTCCGTCTACCAAATCCACTCACAAGGTATTGGTCGGCCCGGGGCTATAGCAGAAGAAACTTGCCCAAGATGCCACGCAGTGGGACTGAACCCGGAACCATGTGGTTGGTAAGCAAGCTACTTACCACACAGCCACTCCTGCGCCTATAAGAACAATTTATTTTTTAATAAGAATCAGTTTGTTTTTTTATTTAACTGTTTCTTATTAAAAAAAATAAATTTTTCCTATGTATGGTGACTTTTGAATCACCCTAGATTTGTACACATACATATGTTAGCCTGTCTACACATGAATTTATGTGCTTATTACATACTGAATTATTGAAATACTTTACAAATATACATGCTGTCTTTAATGACTGATAACTGTCATTTCTGTGTCCTGTGGGGAGGGTGATGGTGAAAAGCTGTGTCTCTTCAATGATATTAGGGTCATAGTAATTATAGGTATAAGTACGGGTTGCGCAAATATCTCATTAGTTCAGCGTAGATATTTTGAATTTCCACAAAGCCGTCGCATTAATGGCAACTATTTTCCATCTGTGACAGCAATTACTTTCTTCTGTCCGAGACAATTATTCTTATTCTCTGTTGCTTGCATTTTCTGAAATCTTGACAGTAGTCTCTCATATTTGTAATGTCAAAAGCATAAAGCCACCAGGAATATGTATAACAGATTCTGATGATGCAAAAATATTGGTTTCGAATTTTGGCACAAGACAAGCGAATTTGGTGGGGGTGGGATAAGCCTATTGCATCGACTTCAGTGAGTAACTGGTACTTATTTTATAGATCCACCCTCCCTCCGAAAAGATGAAAGGCAAAGTCGACCTCGGCGGAATTTGAACTCAGAACATAAAGACGGACGAAACGCTGCTAATCATTTTAACCGGCGTGCTAACAATTCTGCAGCTCACTGCAAAAAAAATTAAGAAAGATTTTCAAAATCTTCTGTATTTTTCTTTCTCTTTCTTTTTCTGGTAGAGTGGGTGGGGTGGATTGTGGTAAACAAGAAGATTCCCCATTTAACTTCCAAAGTATTTTCATAACCTTTTAGTACTTTTGATACGTCACTATTCTGTGTTCAACTTCCGCTAATGAAAATTTTATTAGCTGTAGAGTCATTCGACCTGCTACAAGTAACAACTATGTATCTTTTAAATCGCCTAGAAAACAAAAAGGATACATTAAACCCATATGTCCTAGTTTCACTGTGCCTGGAATAAATAAGTTATTACAAGTAAAATACATTTGATCATAGGTCTTGTCGATAACGGTATGGTCTTTCATGGCGCTAAAATTGACAGGATCTTTTCGGTTTGAACGGCAGTTTTTTAAAATTTTTTTAAATAATTTCTAGGTAACTAAAAAAATTTAAACTTCATATACTGGTAGAATGTGTTTATAAAACATCTTTTTCTCTTGGCTTTATTGAGAAAATTCTATAGTTTGTAAGATATTTGTTGTTTTTTGTCTTCAATTTCTACAATTTCAACCAATCACTGACACTATTGGGGTAAAAAACATTCTGTGCCGTATGGATATGTCCCTTGCTTAAGAAACAGATTGGGTTTATTTACATTTGTGAAGAAAAAAAGATACCCTTCATCCCGCCCCTAACCCTAACCCTAAAATAGATTGAAATGCAATAGATCCATACTAGGGTCATAATTATGGGTGACAATTTCATATGACACCGCTAGAAAAAACTGCCGTTCAAACCGAAAAGATCCAATTGACAAAATACTGGACATTTACACGAGAATAGCAACCCCTGACAGAAATTACCATGATTAAACGTTAAAAAGTATTAATGACAAACGTAATTTTAAGTTTTTGAACTCTTAAAATGTGTTACTAAGAAAGCAATGTTTTCTTGTTTATTGCTGCTTTTTGCTTTTTGTTCGTATATTTACCAATAACCAATGTTCTGGAGTTTGATTGTAATGTTCGAAAACAATATGCGATACACATTTCTTTTTCGATAAGACAGATAGGCGCAGGAGTGGCTGTGTGGTAAGTAGCTTGCTAACCAACCACATGGTTCCGGGTTCAATCCCACTGCGTGGCATCTTGGGCAAGTGTCTTCTGCTATAGCCCCAGGCCGACCAATGCCTTGTGAGTGGATTTGGTAGACGGAAACTGAAAGAAGCCTATCGTATATATATATATATATATATATATGTGTATGTGTGTCTGTGTTTGTGTGTCTGTGTTTGTCCCCCTAGCATTGCTTGACAAGCGATGCTGGTGTGTTTATGTCCCCGTCACTTAGCGGTTCGGCAAAAGAGACCGATAGAATAAGTACTGGGCTTACAAAGAATAAGTCCCAGGGTCGAGTTGCTCGACTAAAGGTGGTGCTCCAGCATGGCCGCAGTCAAATGACTGAAACAAGTAAAAGAGTAACAGAGTAAAGAGTTTGATTATCTATGAAATATTGTGATTTTTTAGTCACTAAGTTAATACATGGCGCCAAAAAGCTGCACGTACTATTGCTACTTAAAGAATAAGTACCTAAGTTTTGAAGCAAAGAAACCATCTTCCTACCCGATAAGATTCAATTATATTGCTCTTATTTTAGAGCTCAATCAACCATTCAGAAATATGCATTCGACAATATATTTCAGCATGTCCACTACTGTTTTAATTAGTTCAGGTCGATTACTAAAGCAATTTCTAATGTAACCATAACAAAGTCTAAGAAGATAAAAATCTTCATCGAAATTCCTGAGCCTAAGTTTTCTTTTACTTCCTTCTCGACATCTATGATAACGAGTTATTGATTTGAGGCATTCATTAACCAGAATACAGCAACTTGCTCTGTTTTATATGTCTGCAATTTAAAATGAGTTATGGCAATATTGGTTTGTACTTTTCTGTTACTTAATCTTTCATCTTTCGATCGATATTACACTACTATAAACTTCTCTTCTTATACTCTTCGTGACAGAACAGTAACATAGAGGATAATAGTATGGAAACACTGCATTAAAAATAATAAGCCTGATTTCTCAGTCGAAAACATTAAAAATTATGCATCTGAAATCTAATAAGGAAAGCACACAAATCACTTCGCTTAGTGCTTTTACGAATATCGAAATGACAGGGCAAGAACAAGTCATTAATACACAATGTAGTGTCAAGTACAATCACATAAAACGTATACAAATATATTAAACAAATAATAAAAGTATCTCGTTCGAAGAAGTTGATACCTGTGAAAATGACTTTGTGTACTACAGTTTCAGAACAATTTATCATATGGACAGGTATTTGAAAATAAATCAAACCGAATATATTAAATATTTTCCGCGATTCTGCTTATTATTATACTAGTGTAAAAATAGTAGTAAAAGTGTGTAAGTGTCGTCATCCACATCCTTCCTCCTCCTCATCATCATTGTTATTATGATTACCTGAAAGTTATCGATTTTATCGCTAGAGACTATATGAAAGCAAGTGATGACATGTTCCAGATAATCAATACCTGTATTATGTTAGGTCTACCTGCTTTCTCTTGTGATTTTACTTGTTTCGGTCCTTGGTGTTTGGTTATGATGAGTATAGCTTTGAAGGGTTTACAAGATCAAATCTATTTCAGTGCCTATTTGAAGTCAGCTATTCCGTTAGTCAAAGACAATTATCTTGCAGTGAGCGTCAAATACAAGCGCGCACACAAACACACATACACACACACACACACACACACACACACACACACACACACACACACACACACACATACACACACAGACGATTGGCTTCCGCATTAAATTTTACTCACAAGGTATTGGTCGGTTCGGGGCTGTAGTAAACGACACTCGCCCTGTGAGACCGAGCAGTGGAATAGAACTCAGAACCATGTGGTTGCGAAGTGAACTTCTTAACTACAAAGCCATGCCTATGCTTTACCTAGAAGACACACGAAATAAAATTACAGGTTGTAAGTCACCTAGATTGATAGCAACAGTTTGTGTCGTAAAAACGGACATTGTTAGACATACATCAGCTATTTCTTATAAAAACTTTATCTAAAATGTATTTGATTTTCAAGTCCAAACTATTAAGGGAAATAAATAATCGAAAAAGAAACTGAGAACTTTGTTTCGAAATTCTATTCCTGGCGATTAGTATATAATGAACAAACTTTATCGCCAGAATGGAGTCGAGTAAGAGCACTCTTCCCAAATATATCTCTGATCATTTTTGGCCTAAATTCTGTAGCGAAAGGAAAACTAGAAAGATTACGACCCAAATACTTTATTGTTGAATATTATCAGAAATATATCGCGGTTTAGATTCCCAGACCGGGCGTTGTGAGTGTTTATTGATCGAAAACACCTAAAGCTCCACAAGGCTCCGGCAGGGGGGCTGGTGGTGAACCCTGCTGTACACTTTCGTCACAACTTTCTCTCACTCTTTCTTCTGTTGGCCTGCTCGCTTAGCCAGCGGGGTGGCGTCATTTGAAGGCTAAAACAATTCGAAGCGCATTGTGACCAGCGATGTATTGCAACATCTGATAGCCTGGTCGGTCACGTGAGATATATATATATATATATATATATATATGCATGCATGTATGGATGGATGGATGGATGCATGCATGCATGCATGCATGGATGGATGGATGGATGGATGGATATACTTAATTGAAACTGTTTATCTTGCAATTCAAGTTTTAAGCCACCGTAATCTTAAAGATTACGAGGGGGGTGTCTCTACTTGTTTGTTGTATGTATCAAACTTAATGATAATGTTTGTTTTGTCAATTAAGTGTTTTGCCGCTTAATATTTTTTAAATTTAGTGTTTCTATGTTTTGAGAAAATCTCATGTCGGTAATATTCATTAATACCCAGGATTTTTTTAGAAAAATATATATAATAATCTCGTTGGTTTAAGTATATAGTATTTAATTCTCCAATGATTTTACATTTTCCTTCATACTGTAATTGCTTTCAGCATTGTGAAAGATATAAATAGCGCTAACAGGAAATACTGTTTCCTTATATGTTTGAGCAACAAATCAGCGAAGCAAAACCTTTCGAGTTTGCACACCCAAACTATGTAATGAATATTTTATAGAACTGTAATATCCGTGGAGGAGGATGTCAACTCACTTTTACATGCCTTCGAAACTAAAAGGATGTGCATAAAAATTGTTTAGGCGTGTTGACAAAATATTCATAAAACAAACAAAAAAGAAGGATTGTTGGCAACGAAAATCGATTTTCTAGCAACCGTCAAGTCTGTTTCATATGAATAGTTATTACGGTTGATCAAGACACTTGTATAAAATATGATTTAACCAAATAATAACGGAACGAAAGTATAGAAAGTAGATTTACTATTTTCAATGGATATCAGAAAATATATGGAAAAAAATTAATTTCCTATTAAACATTATATTCTCAAATTATTTCAATATTCACAAACAGAAAAAATAAAATGCGTCTACTTTAAAAGAAGCAGCTTTATAGAAAGAAAGAAAAAAAACTAATTAGTCCATCACTGTAATTAATGTAATTCAAATTTCTGCACAGTTTCTGATCCATTCCAAATGATATAAGGTAGTCAATGTTGAAAAACATCACTAACGCTAGATTTAATGGCAATGCTGTTGTCAAGGTAACTAACAGCTGAAGAATCAAAAGAAAAAGCAAAGGTTAGCGTAAAGCAACGCGACACCATTACTTTAAGAATATATGGTTGGAATGTAAAATCTATGAAACGACATTAGATTGCATAAAACATTCTGAAAGCTCAGCAAATGAAAGAATAATAATCATCTATTTGCTAATCAGTCGAGCTAGAATCACACAGATTATAATTGCAGGCTTGTATGAAAGAACTTGTGCGGGTCTTCGTGAACTTTATATATTAACAATTATCTTCTTAAGTCCCTCGATATTCCAAAATACGATATGAAATGTTCAATATTTTTACAAATGGCGGTGCCCCAGCATGGCCACAGCTCATAAGCTGAAACTAGAATCAATCAATCAATCAATCAAAAACCATCTCTCACACATTCAATATTTCTTAAATCCTCTTTCTGAATTTCACAATAACTTCATGGTCGGCGCTAGTATCTGTATTTCCATCTCTGAGAGCAAAAAATAATGACGATTAAAGAAGTTTGTTTGAAAAATTGCACTTTGAAGCGTCTGAGCATGGATAATGATTTTTTTTTTTTTATCTGAAAAGCTAATAAATTATGGAAGGGAATTTGCGAGTCATAACCTAATGATAATAGTGATCAATTAACTAGAAAAATGGATCGATGTACATGTCTGATTGTAAACTAGAAAATGTGACCGTGTCTCGTCTTGATAAAACGTGATTTTATATTTTCCATTTTCTTCTCGAGAGCATCTCAATTTTTCTTTGTTTTGTTTCTTTTTTTGTACTGAAACGGAAACAGGCCAAAACTTGATTTGAGAATTACATTCAGTTCCATATAATTTCATTTGTTGTATTGTAAGTTTTTACCTATATTTCATCTGATAATTTGGGGTGAAATTATATCTTACTAATAAAATATTCAAATCAAGTCTGGACCTGTTTTGGATAAACAATATCATTAGATAATTTTAATGTTAATTTTATACAAGAGGTTTTATAGTTTTGACTGCATTTCTGAGTTAAAGGATTATCGTAGGGATAATCGATATATTTGCAGATTGTCTTTGTCTAGTTTGACCGTTTTGACCGTAGTAGTTTTTAACATTCTTCAGGTGTTTGTCACTTTATCGAAATGTCTTATTCCGTTGTCCACTGCAAAGGCACTCTCCTACATAGACAGTCTGTATAAGTTATTGTCAATATCAGCAAATGCAAGTGAATCATCTCTTGAGGAAAATTCAAAACAAATGCCTCAACTTCGCAACAAGCATTGAGATAGTTTCATACGTGAATGTCGCACCTTAGGGTGTAGCTTCTTAGGGTGAAACTTCTAAAGCTTCTAATTGAGGGCTGGCAAGCTGAAACGGAAAATGAAAAGCAAGCACTGCAGAAAGCCAAACATCATAAGATAGGGAAAATGTCTACTAAAAATCTGCATAAAGATACCGGTATCATCATATTGTCAGCAGACAAAGACAATATATCGATGGTAATGAAGAGAGAAGAAATACTCAAAAACTGGGGCAAGTCTAGTTAAGGCAAGTAACTGAAACAAGTTATAGAAAGATCTAACTCTGATAATTGAAATCTGTTACAGAAAATTAACAAATTGAATAAATGCAGTCAGCTGAATCAACGTTACAAGTAGACTACCACATATGTACAATCTCTTCAGAATTCACAAAGAGGATATTTAGCTAAAACCTATCAGTGGTAGTCAGCGCATAGCATATATATCTACTGAGCAGAGCCATTGTAGATATGGGTTTTAAATTTTGACAAAAGGCCAGCAATTTCGGGGGAGGGGTAAGTCGATTACATCGACCCCAGAGCTCAAAAGGCCAGCAATTTCGGGGGAGGGGTAAATCGATTACATCGACCCCAGAGCTCAAATTTTATAGACCCGGAAGTTATGAAAGGCCAATTCGAACCGTGCGAAACTTGAACTCAGAATGTAAAGACGGACGAAATGCTGCTAATCTGCTAACGATTCTGCCAGCCCGTAGCGTTAGTTATTGTAGAATATTAATCAACCTACTAAAACGCAAAGCTCAGTCTTATGTAAATGTTTAAAGAAATTTCAGCCTAATTTATGAAGATGATTCCATTCATTCAGACTTGATGCCTGGTTTGGAAATTATGAAATTCTTCGTCAAGGTTCTATCGGCAGTTCAGCTTAAAATGGAATCGGACCCTTCCATTGGGAAACATACCAGTGTCTCGATAGGTAATCTAGTAGTGATAATGGTATTCTGTGTAAAAATAGTCTGTATCAGTACGAAGAAGGCTTTGCTATGGATTCACCATTATCCCTTGTGATGGAAAACATAATGGACTAGTTTAAGGAAATTACTTTAAGAACATCTTCATACTCTGTATTCACTAGGGAGAAGCGTAAGTACAGCTAGAGTAAGTGAACTCAATAAGACATTCAGTAAATTTATGATAGAAAAGAAAACGAATTAAACTGGCCTTCTTGGATTCACAAGATCTGTTTGTTGCAAACCCACATTAACTGAACAGCTCATAACATCGAGTAAAACATTTATTGATGTGTGTCTGAGTGAAACATCCATTAACAATAGATGATCAAGCTATGAAATATCCTAACAAACATAGCATCAGTTTTAAAAAGCAGAGATAAAAAGGTTGAAGAATTAAGTTAAAAATCTGCCACGATTTGTGTACCTTATATTAGAAGCATCGGAAAACTTTTACAAGATATCTTTTATCTTTTATTTATTCCGGTCATTTGACTGCAGCCATGCTAGGACAACGCCTTTTAGTCGAAGAAATCGACCCTAGTAGCTATTTTTTAACCTCTTACTTATTCTACCGGTCTCTTCTGCCGAACCATTTGAATACGGGGACGTAAACATGCCAACACCGATTGTCAAGTGGTGGTGGCGAACAAACAAAGATACAAAGACACACACACCTACGATGGGCTTCTTTCAGTTTCCGTCTACCAAATCCACTCAGAAAGTTTTGGCCGGCAAGAAACCGTAGTAGAAGACACTAGCCCAAGATACCATGCTATGGGACTGAACCCGGAACCATATGATAGGGAAGCAAGCTTCTTATCACACAGCTACGTCTGTAGACAATACATCATGACAACATTGAAAAGCAAGTCTGTCTTCGGAAAATATCTTCCCAAAACTTCTATCATAAAGAACGGTATGTATTCATCGCACACTGTTATGAGAATAAATATAAATGTAAAACTATCCCCTACCCCGAATAAGAGGCTAGAGGAACTTTCTGAGTTGCATTCTAGAGAGGAGAACGGAAAATAGAAAAATCAAGTATTGCTGTTCATTTGAGGAAGGAAAATTAAGGTCACCAAACCTCCGAAAGAAAGTCAAGCTAATTGATAGAAACAATGGCGGACGATAAGACAAATGAAACTATCAGTGCATCCGCTAATTTGACAGCCTCTTCAGTAGAACTAGCTTGGGGATTAAATCCACATGGTAACCATTAATTAAGAAAACGCATTAAAACCATAACCATAATTAAATTAAAACTCCTAATTTCTATTACCTAATTGTTCCATAAGTCAATGTAATAGAGAATGTAAGCGTTGATTAAATTTTAAAAGTAGTGGTTTACTTAGTGGGCGTAACTCTAACATTTGGCTCGTGTATACTTCAGTGGAACGAACATGCAGTACCATTTTATGAGAATATTCCTGGTATAAACAACGGAGTGAGAAAAATCTGCCCCAGTAACATTAATTATTAATTCCGATAACATTACTAAATACTTCGTTTTTGCATTTGGTTTGCAAGATTCTTTATATGAGTTCGTGTGTTGAAGCATATTCTGTTGTGTCTGGGGAAAGTCATTCTCTTTTAGTGCCTTATTATTTAACACATTCACCAGTAAAATAAGAAATAAGTGGAAATTTTACCGGTGAGTGTGTTAAATAATAAGGCACTAAAAGAGAATGACTCTCCCCAGACAACAAAATTACTAAATACGATAAGCATTTTAAGAAGTTCGAAATGTTGTGACTGTGAGATTCAAGATGAGGACACTACTCCAAATATATCAGCGTACGATTCAGATTTTTATGCTTAGAACTATTTTGTTTCTATTATTTCCATGCTTAAAGAGAATTCAATTTGAGAAATTCATGCAAATTGTTATTTCGCTTCTTTATAATTTTCCTCGTTTCATTGTATAATAGGAAGATTAACAGAAACAGTCATCAACAGTATCTGTTGTATCGTCTGACACTGATCAATGCAGTTTGACACTCTACAGCTGTTTCTATTCCACGACCCCAATTAGATAAGAAAAATTACACGTACAAGGTTTGTATCACATAGAAAACAAATCTAAAGAAAATCAATTTCAAACAATTTTATCGGGTAGATATATTAATGCAAAAGAATAATTAAATTATATTGATCTACTCGACTTTTAAACCTAGAGTTTGTCTAAAGACTAAGATCATCTTGGGTTAATAGTCGTAGACTATGATGTTTAATTGGGTGTGGAAAATTATACAGAGTTATTCATATTGTACAAGTATATAACCCAAGGTCTTCAATAGGATACGATCACATAATCTTATCCACTGGGGTATTTTATATCATCTCCACTAATGTTTATATGTCTGCCATAAAAATAATGTTAATGTATCTTTATCAATTATGTTCTTGTGCATTGAGACAATCAGAAAAATGTATTCTTTTATCCGATACCTTTGAAAGAAACTAGTGAAATTAAACTTTGATCTGGCTATAGAATTTCTATAGTTAGATCGCATTCGTATCAATAATCGACGTTTCTCTTTTTTTTTTTCCTATCATCTGTTTGAGCGCGTGTGTGTGTGCATGCACGTGCGTATGCAGACCTCTCCTTTGGGGTATTTTTCCTAAACCATATATGTAATTTGAAGATTGTTGCCATCGAAAGATAATCTTGTCTAGCTGATTATAATAATAGTGGATAAGAACTTTATTAACGTCAGTTATGGTGACAATGAAGAAATTTTAATATTCATTTTTATTCCCACTTACTTTTTCTTTTTTGTTTTCTTTTTCTTTTTTATTTTTGTTTTGATTTGTTTTTTGGGGCTTTTTTTTTTTTTGCAATGTTCCTATTTTCAAGAGATGATGTAGTATTTATTTATTTATTTTCTGTATTAAAACAATTCGACTCCAATTTTAAGAAAAGATTATTTCTTCCTCTTCTCTTTCTTCTCTTTTCGTATTATTTATTATCATTATTCACCGTCTATTTTGCTTCTGCAATAATTGATTTTTTCTTCATTAAACCAAAAGGAAAACCAATTATGAGGTGCCATTACAAAATAAAAATGAGATAAAGACCTCACGATTACCAGTTGGTCTTGTGAAAAAATAAAACACCACTGACTTCACACAAAACTATCATCCTAAACAACTCATCTTACTTTTTATTACTTTTTAAGCGAATTTAAATGCCTAAACCTTTGATAATTTCCCATCTTCACACTCTGGATTAATAAATAGGAAAATTTTACGATAAATTTAACAAATAATGTTTCCCATATTCAATTATACCAAAGACACAAAACTAGAGACAAATTACTATACTTACATGTAAAGGAGTTATTCGTTGAGAATCCTCAGAATTCGGTAAACTTCAATTATTTCGAATGTATTATATTATTTCTTTTTGTGTATATTTTTTATACAATTTCGCTGATACTTCATTCGTCCCAGTTATTTCTTTTATCGTTATTTATTTCCTACAGCATCCACGTATAACTGCTTTTGTATAACTCTACGTATATACATATATATGCGTGTGTATAAACATATTTGTCTGTATATGTGTAACTACGTCTATATACCATGCATTGTTTCTCTCTTGTTGGGCTGAGACCATGCTGGAGCACAGCCTTGATGGTTTTACTCAAACAACTTGGGCGCAGGAGTGGCTGTGTGGTAAGTAGCTTGCTAACCAACCACATGGTTCCGGGTTCAGTCCCACTGCGTGACATCTTGGGCAAGTGTCTTCTGCTATAGCCCCAGGCCGACCAATGCCTTGGGAGTGGATTTGGTAGACGGAAACTGAAAGAAGCCTGTCGTATATATGTATGTATGTATATATATATATATATATATATATATATATATATATATATATATATATATATAATGTATGTGTGCGTGTTTGTGTGTCTGTGTTTGTCCTCCTAGCATTGCTTGACAACCGATGTTGGTGTGTTTATGTCCCCGTAACTTAGCGGTTAGGCAAAAGAGACCGATAGAATAAGTACTGGGCTTACAAAGAATAAGTACCGGGATCGATTTGCTCGACTAAAGGTGGTGCTCCAGCATGGCCGCAGTCAAATGACTGAAACAAGTAAAAGAGTAAAAGAGTAAAAAGTGAGTGTCTCTATGCATTTACGCTTTTTAAGTCTGGTGATTATTTCTTTTACCTCTCTTTTGCCGAAGCACAAAGTATTTGGGACGTAAGCCAAGTAACACTAGTTGTCAAGAGGTAGGAGTACAAACGCAGACTGAAGGACACGCTCATATATACATAGATATGTATAAGCAATGTCTTCAATACATATTTGATTGTTCGTTCCTGTTTGTGCTGTAAAAGGTCTTTTTATATTTTTTGTGGGTCGTAATTATTCATACCAGTTAGTAATTCCTGAGGAAGAATCTAATTTTAATTTCAAGCAGAGTTCTTCGTTTTTGTCTTCGAAATTAACTAGACACCGAAACAATTTGTAGAATTAATATTGGATTTGTACCAACTTGGATTGGAATTAAAAATCGTCTACACCTATATACTTTTTTTCCTTTCCTTACACTTTATTTATATATAAACTGCATTAAATAATTCTCATATACTTTTATAAAATTGTTTGATAGAGTTTTAAAGTGTAAAGGGCATTTTTTTATTATTATATCTTCTTTTTAAATGTAATGAAATATTTTATCAGGATGTTACCAACCATTTTTGGGAAAACGTTTTTCGTGTGTGTGTGTGTGTGTGTGTGTGTATGTATGTTTTTTGCCTATATATATATATATATATATATATATATATATATAATTAAACATATGTATATATATAGGAACTGGTATGTGTAGGTACACACGTTTATATATACATAAATATAGGTACATAGCATAGATGATTATGTGCTTAGATTCGTACGTAAAGCAAGATACACACTTTTGTGCAAAGCTAGACACAAACACACACACACACACATATATATATTTTGTTTGTTTTGTTTTTGTTTTCCATTTCAGTCTTGAGCTGTGGCCATGCTGGGGCACCGCCATTGTGGTGAAAGAGTACAGCAGGGATCACCACCCCCTGCCGGAGCCTCGTAGAACTTTTAGGTGTTTTCGCTCAATAAACACACACAACGCCCGGTCTGAGAATCGAAACCGCGATCCTGCGACCGCGAGTCCGCTGCCCTAACCACTAGGCCATTGCGCCTCCATATATATATATGTATATATATATATATATATATATATATATATATATACATACATACATACATACACAACACACATATATATGTATGTATGGATATACACATATAGACATACGCCCGCATACACGTATACACATATTCACACTAATATACATACAAATACCGACAAAAACGCAAATGCACACAGATGAATATGTAGACATATATATCTATATATATGTATGTATACACACACGCACATATATATATATATATATATATATATATATATATATATACACGTACACATACATGCATACACACATACATGCACACACATATATACATGCATATATATATACATGTTTACATATACATACATGGATCTAGATTGCGAGATCATGTGTCAAATACAAGTTATTCGAATATAGTTCCTCAAGTTCAGGCCTGTTTAGACTTGTGGGCGCCATGTATACATTAAGTTATGTATGGTTGGGATTGTAATATGTGAATATATGTTTAGTTGTGTGTAGGCATCTGGGTTATTCTTCAATGAATTTTTTATGATACGCCCCTCGGAGCATAACCGGCATTTTCAGGATATAGTGTTATAGGGATTCGCGTGTCTAAGTATGGACCATGTTAGGTCGTATTTTGTCTTCGCTTCCTTAAACCTCCAGGTAAAATTGACCAGCGATGTTACATGTCGTTTAAGGATATTTCGAAAGCTGATGATGTGTTTGTGGTATCGATTTTTGAAAAAATCGGCCGATGCCATGATATATAAGTAGAAGCCTCCTCTAGTGTTTATTGTGCACTTGTATACCACGTTCTTAGTCATACATTGGCTATCCAAAGGACAATTGGATCTATCTCTGCATGAGCATAACTGTTTGATTTTGTTGGCTTGTGTACATCGAGCGCTGGAGGGATTGGTTCTATTCGGTAAGTTGGTTATTAATATTATCGTTTTATTATCACTATTTGTAGGTGTTCTCAGTTTAGCTGGTGCTATTTTTTTGGATGGTTGTCATGGATATTGTAATTATTGCTCTGTTGGTTGGCGGTATAATTCGAGTGATAAACGTTTTCTTTAGGTTTGTCATATGAGTTATGGTTGATGTCAAGAAGATTATTTGGAGTGCTGACTAATCTTCGCCTTATGTGTGTGTCTCTGTATTTGTACCAACACCACCACCACTGCCTGACAATCGGTGGTGGTGCGTTTCCGCCTCTGTAGCTTAGTGGTTCGGCATAAGAGCCTGATATAATAAGTAATAGGCTTTAAAAATAAGTACTGTGGTCGATTACTTCTTGAAAGGGTCTTCAAGGCAGTGCTCTAGCATGGCCACAGTCTAATGACTGAAAGAAGAAAAGAGGAAATATATATATATATATATATATATATATATATATATATATATATATATATATATATATATTATATATATATATTTATTAATAATATATTGTTATTATTAATATTAGGAAATCAATATCGAATTCTACACAAAGACATACCCAGATCAAAGACTTATATATTAAAAATATATATAAATAAATAAATATAAAAATATAAATATAATGTATAAAATAAATTTGAAAGTTTAAAAGTTTTGAATTAAGTTTTTAAGCATCTTTCGATCGTTTCGCAAAAGGCTTGTCCCTTATATATTTTTAATACATAAGGTCTTTCATATGGGTATGTCTTTGTGTAGAATTCTATATTGATTTCCTAATATTAATAATAACAATATATTATTAAAAATATTTTTTTATACAATGGAGCCCTTAATATAAATTCAGTATTTAATATTCTTATTCAATATATTTAACTAATGATTTATATATATATATATATATATGTATGTATATATATATATATATATATGTGTGTGTGTGTGTTGTGTGTGTGTGTGTGTGTGTGGAGGCGCAATGGCCTAGTGGTTAGGGCAGCGGAATCGCGGTCGCAGGATCACGGTTTCGATTCCCAGACCGGACGTTGTGTGTGTTTATTGAGCGAAAACACCTAAAAGCTCCACGAGGGTCCGGCAGGGGGTGGTTATCCCTGCTGTACTCTTTCACCACTCTTTCTCCCACTCTTTCATCTGTTGGCCTGCTCGCTTAGCCAGCGGGGTGGCGTCATTCGAAGGCTAAAACAATGCGGACGCATTGTGACCAGCGATGTGTAACAACATCTGATGGTCTGGTCGGTCACGTGAATATATATATATATATTATATATATATATATATATATATATAATATGCATGCACATACATAGTCATACATAAATGATTACGTTAATATGTCCCAAGATCTGGATGCAGAAGTCACGAGTAGAATAAGTAGAATGTGGAAGGCGTTTCTTTCAATAAAGAACGTTCTCAAAGCGAAGCTGGATACATGCGCTTACATTCGCTTTCATACGCAAGTGGATGTGACTATTACGAAGAGGTGGGTGAGAGAACATCGATTGGTTATAACACATAGTTCCATGTAAAGATCCCTACTATAAGTATCATTGCAGGAGAATATCCGAAATGAAGTTATTCGAAACCGGAGTGGAGTGAACAGGGTGATCGTAGAACATCGAAGGCACTAGTTCCAATGGGCCAGACATGTCACAAGGATCACAAACAATAGGTGAGCGCGTGCATTTTAGAAGACAACTTAGTTAAACGATTCGGGCCAAGATGGAAAAGAAGAGCACAATCATTTGGAAACGCATTGTGACTAGCAATGTACAACATCCGATGGTGTAGTTGATACAGTGATATATATGTGCATACTCATATCTATTCTTCTATATGTATTATATATATATATATATACCAACAATTGAGGGTAAAATTAATTAATTAATCAATTTCACCAAGTGTTCAGTATGTAAAAGGACCATTTAAGGCGAATTCAAAATATTACATTATATAATTAGGGCTTAGTAAAATAAATTACTTTGCCACATACTGAACTTAGTAGAAATAGCAGCCAAAAAAAATTTTCTTAGCATTTCTACTACTTAAAGAAAATTTCTCTCAGATAATGTTTACTCCAGACAGCTCACGAAGGTTTGGGGGTAAATACAGAAAAATATCACAAGTACATAGATCGTTTGAGTACGTCAACGTTTCAAGATTAGCCAAATAAAATCAGCATTTCTTCGTCGGCTCAAAATTTCTTAATTTGGATTTGGAAACACTAAAAAGAAGGAACTTTACCTATATATATATATATATATATATATATATATATATATATATATATATATATATATATATATATATATATATATATATATATATATATATATATTGCCCACAAGGGGCTAAACACAGAGGGGACAAACAAGGACAGGCAAACGGATTAAGTCGATTACATCGACCCCAGTGCGTAACTGGTACTATTTAATCGACCCCGAAAGGATGAAAGGCAAAGTCGACCTCGGCGGAATTTGAACTCAGAACGTAACGACACGAAATACCGCTAAGCATTTTGCTCGGTGCGCTAACGATTCTGCCAGGTTGCCGCCTGCATGTATGTGTTCGTATGCATGTATGTGTACGTGTATATGTGTATGTGTATATAATATATATATATATTATATTATCTTAGCATATATATATATATATATATGTAGGGTCCCGGGTTGAGTCGGGGTTAACCACAGTAAATAAGGTACTCAATACATAGCAGAGTAAATAAATTTATTTTATAGAAGGAGCTTCTACAGGACTAGAACTGTTTCATTCAAATGAAATCATCAGGAAGCTTCCTGATGATTTCATTTGAATGAAACAGTTCTAGTCCTGTAGAAGCTCCTTCTATAATAATATATATATATATATATATATATATGTGTGTGGTGTATGTATATGTATGTGTGTGTGTGTGTGTGTGTGCGTGCGTGTGTGTATATACATACATATATATAGATATATATGTCTACATATTCATCTGTGTGCATTTGCGTTTTTGTAGGTATATGTATGTATATATTTGTGTGAATATGTGTATACGTGTATGCGGGCGTATGTCTATATGTGTATATCCATACATACATATATATGTGTGTGTGTATGTATGTATGTATTATATATATATGTGTGTGTGTGTGTGTGTGTGTGTGTGTGTGTGTGTGTGTGTGTGTGTGTGTGTTGGTTTGTGTGTCTGTGTTTGTCCCCCTAGCATTGCTTGACAGCCGATGCTGGTGTGTTTACGTCCCCGTCACTTAGCGGTTCGGCAAAACAGACCGATAGAATAAGTACTGGGCTTACAAAGAATAAGTCCCGGGGTCGATTTGCTCGACTAAAGGCGGTGCTCCAGCATGGCCGCAGTGAAATGACTGAAACAAGTAAAAGAGAAAAGAGAGAATCTACAGCACAGATATAAAGTCCGACGTTTAAAAATATAGTAATATATAACTATATAAACATCATATAAAAATATATAAATATATAAGAATCAATGTTGCATATATAACACATTGAATATACGCTTAGATATAGATTCGCTGGTCTTATGCAGGAGAGTTCCCATGTATAAGTTCCTCGATGGGATAAGAATATTCCTGGTAGAAATGCCCAAGTATTGCTTCTCCATTGTCTCATCACTGTAAGTTTGCCAAAACATGCTCAATGTCTCTGCAGCAGACTTCCCAAGTTTAACGCAAAGTTTCACGGTGGCTCTTTGTTTCTGTCCAAGACAAAATCGCTGTCTACAGCATACACGTGATCACAAGAACATATTTCACAACTTGCGAAATGAATTCAGCGATGTCACTACACATGTTACCTCATGAAGGTCACTGCTAGCTTTCACTGTGCACCCAACCGTGTGCTGTCATCTGTTGTCGCGCTACAGAACTAATCTGCGAACTTTTTGATACCACCTCGTATGAGCACTCAGTGACCTGGATACCTGTAGATTACAATTAAATGAGACTCAGACTATAATATGTGGTACACACACACACACACACATTCCTTTGAATATACCGTGTACTCATAAAATTCTGAATAATCATTTGTGGTCCTATATAAATATAAATCTCACTGTATAATTATTTATATTCGTGCGTGAGTGTTTGTATGTACGTACGGGGAAGTGTGTGTGTGTGTGTGTGTGTGTGTGTGTGTGTGTGTGTACGTGTGTGTGTACGTGTGTGTGTGTTGTGTGTGTTGTGTGTGTGTGTGTGTGTGTGTGTGTGTGTATGTGTGTGTGTGTGTGTGTGTGTGTGTGGTGCATATAATGGCTGTGCTGTCAGATGAAATGGCTATGTGATTTACAAGTTATTCTGCTTATTTTGCTTATGAAAAACCTTGTGTTTGTTCCTGGTAAAAGTAAAAGCCAATACATATATATATATATATATATCCTACGGCGTTCATCGATACTGAAGGAAAATGTCCATAGTAGGAATTCGACGCTATTATAACGGACATCATTCGATTTCCGTTAACAGTTTTCTTATTATCATTAAAGGAAAATACGACTTTAAAAGAATGCGTCTGTCAAGATGAACACTTTCAACACCATTTCTTACACACCACCGTACTCCAGAATGTTTACCGACACAACTGTCAGCTGAGCAGCCATTAGGAAGAAATATCATCGAGTTGCTACTATAATAGGAACTATTTAAGGTTTTCTTGGAGTTTTTTTTTTTTTTTTTTGCTTGTATATTATCATAACTGAAAGAAAACATTTATTCTTAAGGTATAGTCAGAGAATTTTCATTTCAGTCACTGAGGTCTATTCAAATTTATATAAAACTTACAATAGCCTCTGATTTGAATAATGAAAACACAAAGTAATAGAACTCAAGTAAGAATACTTAGTCTAAGACTAGCTGTTTCGATAGGCTTTTGGACTCTTCTGAATTGAATCGTTATGATTGAATGGTGCTAGTGTACTCAATGTACAATTTGAACTATTGAAGAAAATTACCAGTTTGAGATGAAACATGAATAGAAAAAAAGTTCGTGGGTGAAGCTCAGAGCAAAATGTTTAGTACTGTTTCGAGAGTTTTAAGACACATTAGTTGGAATTGTGGGTGGCACGTGATAACTATAAGGAGAAAAATATGTTATCCACAAAATTCAAAGTAAAGGTCACTACAGCAGTAGAAGTGAGAGATGAAAATCTTTGCGAGAAAATCAGGAACGATTTGACATTTGCCTTCCTCATTGTACAGAAAACTTACAAAGGTGCGCTCGCGTGTGTGTGTGTGTGGAAAGTAACTTAATATTTTGTTATAATTTACGTCTTAGCCCACTGCCCCAAATACGTAACTGGTTTTTGCTGTCATCGACTTTGGCAATAAATAGAATTTGGGCATTTCATTAAATAGTATCGACTCGATTATCCTAAAGAAATTATGTTGTAGGCAGAGTCATTCAATAAGAATACTCCTTCTCAGCGATCCGGAAGTAAACTGGTATATTATGTTACCACTGAAGATTAAAAGCAGATTTTTATAAGTATTTGTCATGTAACCAAGAAGTTTAATAGTAAACTTCTTATAAGTAGGAAACGAATTCGAAACAATGAAAGTCTCACATTCAAAGGGAATTTTGATCAGAAAATTTCATTCGCTCCAAATATTTGTAGAAGATAGATTTGTAAAGATGTTGTCTGTATTTGTTTAGTAACTAGATGATGGTTTCCCGGGCAACATCGATCCTACTTTTAAAGGTAATTTTCTATTACTGTTAGCAAATCTTGATAAGTAACAGAAAAAATTATTGATTTTATCTAAAGAAAATTTCTAAGAGATGTTAAATGAAGTTTTTCAATATAGAAAGTTGTTTTTAAACTTACACAATAATACACATTGATTAAGCTAAACAAAAAGGAGCCAGTATTTGTGATGGTAATACATAAAATTCTAGCTTTTTAAAATCTTTTCTTTTTATTTATATTTTTTTTTTTTTGCTATTAAATAAGAATAATTCCAACATTTCCAGGATGATTATTCATTATTGATCCAACATTTCCCATCATTAGTTACAATTAAATTCTTTTATTTCCTCCACTTCAGTTCTTTTCAAATTCAATTTAATCATATTTCAATATTAATTTTATTTTTTTATGTGGTTTCTGATTTAAGTCATATTTAGATTCATAATTCACTTTGATGCCTGTTCTTAATAGTTGTAAATGTTTTAGCTATTTCTTTAGTATATGTTTAGTTCATTCTGTATATTTGTTGTTGTTGTTTTTTTTCAATGGTTTAGTTCTATTAACAAGTAGCAATTTTCAGTTGTATAATTTCTAATTTATAGAAGTCATATTATGTAATTTGTGCATACTAACATTCTTTTGGGCATTATTACCAAAGTAACATTCTAAATTCTTGTGGTAAAATGTTTTAACAAAAGTTATCTCTTTATAATATTGTCATTTATGTCAGAACTAAGAAAACGATATCGATTTAAAACATAAAATAAATTATAGGAATACTAGCAGAGATGGCCGGCGTTGCTCGTTTTACATGCAATTAAAGAATTAGACTTTTCTATTATATTTTCTGCAATGAACTAGAATACCCATGATTCGAATTTCGTCAAAATTGCAGATGAGGGTTCTTTCCCTCTTTACACACCCTAAAAAAATCATGACACATGTATCCCATACTACTGATTTTTATGTGCAGATTCCAAAATTCCAGTCTTATAGAACCTGTTAAAAGGATTTTGCTCCTGAAAAATGGAGCTCATGGAGCTCTAACATGTGGGAGTTAACACCTCTATTGGGGGTGAGTGTCTTAATGTCAACCAGAGAAGTTGAATATATATATATATATATATATATATATATAATGTATACACAAACACACACACACACAAAGATAAATTGACAGATACAACTGAGTGGGTAAACAAAAATATGAGACACTGCCTAGTGCTTTTTTATGTTGATAAGCCTGGTACTTATTCTATCAGTTTCTACTTGTCAAACCAGTAAGTTATGGGGATGTAAAAAAACCAACACCAGTTGTGAAGCAGTGATGAGGGAGAAACACAGAGATAACGACACACTCATAGACTTGCATATATACATACATATATATGCGATTGATTTCTTTCGGTTTCTGTCAACAAAATCCACTGACAAGGCTTTGGTTGGTCTGAGACAGAAGACACATGGCAAGTCACCATACAGTGGGACTGAACCCAGGACCATGTGTTTTGGAACCAAGTTTGTTACCACACAGCCACACCTGCATCTATGTATATGTGTGTGTATGTGTGTGTATGGGTGTATATATGAATTAATGTATACATGTGTGTATATATATGTGTACATATTACATGTACATATACACATATGCATGTATACATATATATTTATATCTATAGAAATACATCTATACATATACATTTATACATATACAGCTACACATATATATGTATACATATACATCCGTATATATACATCTATATATATACATACATATATATATATATATATATATATATATATAATATATATATATATATATATATATATATATTATATATTATATATATATATATATATTATATATGGTCTGTTTACCTGTAAAACACCACGAACAGAATAGTGCAGATAACTAAGAGCAGGTTAGCTAGGTTTTTTAATAGAATGGGCATGAGTATAGTTTTTGATAATGACTCACCAAGGCTAATTTCCTAGACGTTACACTTAACCTTAATAGCGACTCATACTGCCCTTACCATAAGCCTTCCACTAATTTGAAGTATGTCAGTGTCTTCTCAAATCATGCCAAAACCGTAACAGACAATTTGGTTAAAAACATCTCTCTAAGATTGTCTGGCTTGTCCGCCAGTGCCGATATTTTTATGCAGAAAGCGGAATTTTATAACGCCGCACTATCCAAGGCCGGTTATAGGCTGAAGGTAATTTATATTGATCCGGCCCTTCCGATGCCATCATTCGGTCATCAGGATAGGGCCGTATATATAACATTAACATTTTAAGTAAGGACGGGAGCGCGGCGGATGCCGGGGTAGTCGCTCCCGCATTTAATTTAGCGAACAAGGATAATTATCGGTCCGGGAGGTCTTACACTAACCCAAGACCCGTTATTCATCCGAGAATCACCCACCCGAATGCGAGAGCTGGCGTCCCGACCCATCACACTGATAGGAATAAGCATATATGGTTTGTAATCCCCTTTGGTAAGCAGATTAGAACTAACCTCCCCCTCATGTTTAGACAAGCCATCGCCATAACTTCCCCAGAAATTCCAATATTACTCCACGGTTAACTCGCATAAAGTTAGGATAGCTTTCTCCAACACTAAAAACCTCGCCCAGATAATCGCCTCCCATAATAATAGGCTACTTACTAAGACCCTATCACCTTTTTCCGGAGGCACAGCCTCTTCCGCTCCCGGTTTAATGCTCAGTAGGAATAATTATAGTAGTAATAATGATATGAGAGCCAGTACAGTGACACATAATCTCAGCTCCAGCCAGGGAGTACCCACTAGGGGTATAGTTATAAATAGGGGTGTTGTGTGTTGACGGTAACAATGGGAGTAGGGTAGAGAGCCCCAATAGCATCCCCAGCATCATTTCCCGCAATAGCAGCACCACGGGCAGTAGCAATGACAGCACTCTGATAGATAGTGGAGAATCAGGGGTTTTCCTATAGTTAATAGTGACGTAGTGGAAAATAGAGTAGTAAGCGGCTGCAGGTCTCGGAACGAATATAGTGACAGGAACGCAGTTCTAATTTCAGAAACTAATCCTAGCAGATTAAGATTCACGTCGGCGAACTCCAAGATCAAAAACGCCGTCTACCAATGCAAGGTTTACACGGACTCAGATGTCTTCACTTATGTAGGGGCATCATCCTCAAGATTGTCTTTGCGTGTCTCCAACCATTACGCAACTTTTCGGGACGTGAACAAGCGCCAGACCACGGGACTCAGTAGCTAATATGGCGACTGAAGGATACGAACTTAATCTATAGGCTGGAATGGTCAATTTTGTCGGTGGCCCTCCCATTTGATAGGGGCAGAAGACAGTGCAACCTTTGTGTCTCCGAACTCTTCCATATTTGTTTGCCAGAGGCCGGATGGTAAACGGGCTCTTACAGTCGGCTTTTCGATGCCCCCATTGGCGGCGTTACACTTATCTGGCTTTTAAATAGCGTTTATAAATAATACCGGCACCCATAGCCCTTGGTAACAAATCTGAAATAGCCTTAAGATATCTACGATTAACCACTGCAAGGGGAATTACTCCTGTAAGACAAACGGGGCTTGGTTTTTTCACAGCGGGGGGTCCTTGACAAGGCAGGCTTAGATGAACACACACACACATAAAACATAATATATATTTTTTTTTCTTTCTGCCACCCAACGGTTATCACGGCAGTAGCCACTGACAGCCGAACGATCAAACGCACACACGTACACAAAAAATGTTTTCTACCCCTACGCCAACACACACATATATAGAACAGTATACACACACACACGTCGTCTAAGTAGATTTTTTCTCGCCCCTTATAAAAGATCCAATATTCCTTAAATAGTCAGAACTTTATTCTCGGTCACAAAGAACATCTATACACCCTCACCCCATGATTGACCGATGCCTGACCCGTTGAATTCTTCAGCCACCGGTTCTCAACATACACTGATAAACAGTTTCGCCATGGGCTCTTAGGAGCATAGTTCGATTTGTTTTTGCTCCGCCTCTGTTCTGTTTTTGTTTTTCCAACGGATTTCCTTTTTTCTTCCTGAAGAGAAAGACACAATATGGTCCCATTATTCAATCGGATTTTGGTAATTTGTGCCTTTCGAAACACGTGTAGAATGAAATAAAACGATTTCTGTTCAATCTGCGTTCAGCTCCATTTCTTCAATTCACCAATAATGTTTTATATATATATATATATATATACATACATGTATATTATATATATATATACATTTATGTATATACATTTGTGCAGATGTATACATATATATATATATACACATAATATATATATATATATCATATGTATGTATGTATGTATGTATGTATGTATGTATGTATGTATGTATTATGTATGCCTGTATATGTGTGAGATAATAGCTTCACTTTAATAGTTTCAGTATAGAGAGATGTTTTTGTTTCACTTTTAACACGTAATACTGAAATAGTGGAGACGATATGATATTGCTCTGGGTTCGCACTAGGCAAGAAGTTAAAAATTGTTTTGGCCTATGACACTACATGGACCCTAAGTAAGGCATGTGTAAAATTTGAATGAAATTGGTTGCGTAGTTCTCAAGTTTTAGGGATTCACACAGACACACAGACGCACATTCTCATCTTTATATATAGAGATTAAATTATTTTAGTGAGTAATTGCTGTAATTTAAATATCATGGAAAAATACAGTAGTCATATGTATACATATACATGTATGGGCGGGGTTATGTGTGCGTGTGTGTGTGTGTGTGTATGTGTGTGTGTGTGTGTGTGTGTGTGTGTGTGTGTGTGTGTGTGTGAAGTTCCGTTCTAAATCTAACCTCCAGCCGTCGCTGCCTTTAATTTTCAGCTGAGTGGACTGAAGGAACGCGAAAAGAAGCGTTCGCTTCAAGAACACAATGAGCCGCTCTGTCTGAGAATCAAGACTATAACGTTAACATTGATTATTATTCCATTATTCTAAGTGTCTTGCCAAAAAAAAGCAATACTAAGCTATATCTTGCAGAAGTATATGTTCCAAATTTTACGATTCGATCAGAATATTTTTTTTTATTCGTTTTATTACTTTGTTAGTAATACTATGCACAAATATATAATTGCGTGTGTGTGTGTGCGAGTGTGCGAGTGTGTGTGTGTGTGAGTGTGTGTGTGTGTGTATGTGTGTGTGTGGGTGTGTATGTCTGTGTATGTGTGTGTGTGTAAGTGTGTATGTGTGTGTGTGCAACATGTACATATATATATATATCTATATATATATATGTGTGTGTGGGTTTGGCGATGCAAACATGAACCATGTAACTCAAAACATGAGTATATATATATATAATAAATGTTTTTAGTGTGCAATCGGTGTAATTTAAATTATGGCAAACTACAGTAGTCGCGTGTATACATAAATAGAATTTAGGCATTTCAATAAATAGTATCGACTCGATTATCCTAAAGAAATTATGTTGCAGATAGAGTCATCCAATAAGAATACTCCTTCCCAACAATTCGGAAGTAAACTGGTATATCATGTTACCACTGAAGATTAAAGACAAATTCAAATAAATATTTGTCATGTAACCATGAAGCTTAATAGTAAACTTCCTTAAAGTAGGAAAAAAACTTATAAAACAGAAAAGTGTTATTTTCTTTCTCTCTCACTATCTCTCTCTCTCGCTTTC
>NC_043013.1:48650991-48675991 GCF_006345805.1 Octopus sinensis | reverse complement strand
ATTAACAATGGATAAATTTGTCTTCTGTGAGTATGTAATCCCTCATCATATCTCTGGAAATTCATATGTGCACTATGGATTAGGTCACCTTCTCTGTGATGCTATTAAAACTTTTTTAAAATTCTGTGATAAGACTGTACATCATCTTTAAAGAACTTTAATGAACTTTGGAAATCTGTTTATGTTACTTAATTATCTACATTACTTCATGAGTATAGCCTCAACCACTAGGATGTCTAGAGAACTCATATGTATTTTAGCTGATGAGTACGGGACACGTTTATATGCTGTAATTTTTGCAACTTTTAATAAAGCCTGTCCTTGTATGAAACGATTGTACTAAAAACCTATCCATTCTTGTTGCTTCTTTCTCGCTTATAATCACCCCACATTACTGTATTGTTAAAACAGTATAGTTTTTTTTGGTGCATCTAAGTTAGGTACCATATTCAAGTAAATTCATTTAAATTAACTTGAATCTTTATTGCTTTTTGTATATATATATATATATATATATATATAAACGTGACAGAAGTAAATAGAACCGTTTAATATTTATTTTAATTTGAAAAGGTTTATACATTTTATTAATTGACATTTTTATGTTTCAGGTTCTATATGCCTTGGAACTGTCCGAATTTCAAAGAGGCCATATTGTGAGTCAATTTGAAGGTGGACTTCGAGTAAAATCGCAGAAAACCTTGGGATCTCGCTTTCTACAGTTAAAAGATTGATTGTGCAATTCACCTGAGAGGGAGAAGAAGTCCACATCAACTCGCTCAGGTCGGCCAGAGTCCCTCTCCCACCGACAAGAATCATGGATTCGTTAAGAGGATAGTTCTCGTTGCAAGGCCTCTGACATAGCAGAACAAGTTGATGCCAGTCTACCAACAGCTGTCAAGTATCTCCACAGACTTGGCTACTATGGCAGAACAGCAAGATGCAAGCCATTTCTTCCACCAGCCAATATCAAGCGGAGAAAAGATTGGGTCAGTGAGATGGTGGAGAGGACACCTGCATATTCTCTGATGAGTCCAGATTTGCTGTATTTCCTGACAACGCTCGAGTTTGGGTCTGGAGACTCTGATCAAAAATTTGACGTGAAAAGATTGCAGCCTACAATGAAACACGGCAGCTATTCTCTAATGGTTTGGGGATCAATTTTGAGCAATGCTTGATCAGAGCTGGTGGAGTGTGAGGGAAACATAAACTCAGTTAGATATCAATCCATATTGCAGAAAGAACTCCTTCCAATCTTCTCTAGTGGTAAAATGATTAAAGAAAACTCTCTTTATGGAAGAAGGGGCCCCTTGTAACACAGCTAAAAAGACCCACGATTGGTTAGAAGACAATGGCATTAAAAAGCTTCCATGGCTAAAAAAGCCAGTCACGAGATGTGAACCCTGTAGAACGTCTCGTAAAAAGAACAAGAAAGCATCCTCAGAGCCAGATCTTTTGAGATTATTGCATGAAACTTGGCAAGATTCTTCAAGAAAATATTTTTCATCTGATCAGGAGCATCCATTATGGGGTCCTTGCATTGAAAAATGTAAAGGACATGTCAACTAAATATTAAATATTCACGTTATAATAATTAATAAATAATTTGTATGATATAATTTCAGATTTAAATAAATTTTAGCGATTATAAGGGTGTTACTTCTGTATTATCTGTGTATATAAAACAATATAACAACAGCGAAAACCACGGCCATTCTTCAATACTAGCACAGTTGATGAACTATTAAACTTTCCAATCGACGGCCCTTCACAGTTCAGCTATCCACTTCCTCATTTCCTCGGAATACCACAAGTGACCCATCATCATTATTATCATCATGTTCTACTGCGACCACCCTTACCACGACTAAACAATAGCAACAACAACAAGATCAGCATTCGAAGTCACTCTTCAATTCTATAAACAACCGAGGACCTATTAAACTCCGCAATCAAGAGCCGTCGCCATGTTATAAGCCTGTGTCTGTTGCATCAAACGAGAATATATTTAGTACACTTCGCTGTTTGAAGACCTAACTCCATACCACAATGACGAAACACTGTCTGACACGCTGTGCTATAATGCATCTACATAAAATCTTGTGCAATGAAAATACTTTGGACATCCTCTTGAAAAATTTCATCGCCAAAACGAGCGAGTATAGAAAAATTTTTGGAATGAATTGAAACATTACTTTGCCATATATAATAATAGAAATTCATTATTTTATTTGTGTTTGTTTTGTTATTAAGATTGAAAAGATCGGCCTTGTTTATAAAAAAAGGGACCTGAGTTTGCACCCCCGTAAGCAAATTTTGTTCCCGGGCAAATTTCGTTCCTGCTATATTGAATCAATTAAAGTTTTTGGGTATAGCCATCTGGCTCAAGCACCCGGTTTCGGTCCCCTCTTCAAGAATTCGATCGCTTAAATATATACAGTATTTGGTGCTCAGAATAAATGGCCACATACAGGGACTGTTTCAGACCGTCAAGGATATCCGTCCTCATACGTTCTGTATGTACTGACTATCAAGCCCCTAATGCAGAAATTTAAGCTGTTGAGGGTCATCCTGTTTGAACTTGGACGCTATGTTCAAATAGTAACCCTCAATAACCCGCATACATCAATGACCCGCATATGTGGACAATGTCACTGTAATAGTATCGGGTACCAGGAAAATCCGCGGGACAAATTGTCATGTTAATTTGTTCGGGGTTTGGTTCAGTCTGGATCTCCAGGTGGATTAGAACTGCGACTAAGGTTACGAACAGGGTAACACTCTCAACAAGAAATAGGTTTAGGGTAGGCTATCCTTGAAATGTCATTCAAAGGTAGCTAATGCATATGTCACCTCCAATATGCAACCACCTGACCGTTATACCTTGATTAGGTTGGAGTATTTGCTCTTTCATTTCTTGTGAAGGTTACCTGCTCCACAACTCAGTCAATCGACTGTCAACATCCTCTGAACATTGTGTTCTGTAAGTTATAGCCGTTGTTTTACAGACATGCAGTCAGACTGCGGCATCTACAAAGATTTCTATACGTTAAGAAGGTATAATCGTTCTAAGTGAAGCATGTCTTTTCAAGCTCATTTCCTCTCAGAGCAGCAGTCTTTGGCCAAGCTAAGACAATACTTATGCGCCTGGCATCTTGAATGTTGTCAGCCCTATACAGGTCGGACAGTGAGATCGGAGGAACTTCTTCTATATTGGCATTCTATAAAGAGCTGGTGGAAGGGAAGAGCGATTTTGTTCTCGAGAAACTCCAGGAATCGACTACCTCGTTTATTCCAAAAACCTTTCGGCCCTGGAAAAGTGGACAGCTTCCAGAAACCTTGCTACGAGAAAGCATTATTGAAGACAAACTCTGCAAGGACAGAAGTGTCGTTAGCTGGGTCGGTCAGTGATACGTGCAGAACAACGAAACTATTTTGTACGCCAGTGTCCGATGACTACTGGCTTGTGGAATTTTGTTGAACACTCGTCGCAAGTGGGGCAACTTGGCCTGTTAGTCGAGTCTATGGTAAAGATCACCACGCCGCCTTTCTTTCAATGTGAAGAGTAGATTTCCTCTGTCAGTAAGCTATTGCTAAAAAAAAAAGTAGTCTAGTAGAAGAGTCTGAAAGTACAAAAGACAGACACCATCCTCTTCGACTAAACTCTCATCAACTTTTTCAAGTTTTACTTGCAAAGAACAGTGAAGTTAGAGAGGTGAGTTCTATTTATTAATAAATTCTTTAAAAGTGAGTGAAAGTAGCAAATATCGTTCGTGTAAACGAGCCTGTTCTAGGCATGCGCCAGTAGGCCAGAAAGCGAAATGTGTAAGAGGGCAACTTGACCCAAGTAATGAGGGTCATCAACATTTTGTGGCGTTTTCTTCATCAAACTTTTGCAGTTATTCATCCTGATATTTCTTAATTTTTGTGGCACACTCTCTATTATCACTTGGAATTGGAAAGTCTATGATTGTCCCCTGCATTTTTTCGTGTCTTCTACGATTATATCCGGATCCTTTGCTTGATTATGAACAACTTCCTAATTCTTCTAATTCCTGTAGCTTTGTCTACATTGGTAAAGAAGCACAATAACTCAATAATCGCATGGCCAATGTATTCATTGCTTTGATAAAATTCCTTCTATTTAGTTTTGTTTCGAGCACCTTCCTAATCTTTCTCTTGTACTCTTTGGAGACTCATTTTTATTTCCATTTCCAGCAGCACACCCTGGTACTGTATCCTTCATTGTCTCTCAGTGATCTAAAGATTTAATTTTCAGCCTCTCTTCATAATTAAAACTGCATACTTATTTCTCCAAAACTGCTTACAAATATCGTCGCTAAATACCCTTACTGTTTGGACAAGAGAAGCGGAGACCTTTTTTTAATTTTGGTGTTTTGCTTGAAGTCTTGTATATATTTATACAAGTCATATCAAGCTCAAAGACAGGGCTGGATTATCTCAGTATTTTCGTCAGGGTTAATTAACGCAATAACGTAAAGTAATGGAGAGAACGTGCGAGTTTCTATGAAATACACCACTCTGTACTCTCACACTTCCCAATGACTCGTTTTTTGTTCTACTTTCCATGATCGCTGTTTAGCAGCATTTGACATACCGTTCTCCTGTTGTTCATTCTTATTGTTCAAATCTTGATAAAATTTTCTTTCTTTACTTCTGAAAAACTAGGAATGCTGATACTGGTTTATTCTTTGTTAGTATCTAGACTTCTTTTTATGTGACATGACCGTAATTTTTCGCTTATTTCTTCTGTAGTTACCTATAATCCTCTTTGTCTAATGTACTTTCTATGGAACTCGTTTCTGCCCCTTCCCTTCGCTGTCTTCTTTTCAATTATTGCATTTATTCTTCCAAGATCAGGTGTTCACCATTTCTACTATGAGTGGTTGTCTCTTTGTTTTGCTTGATTCTTAACCCCCAGGCATTTTTACAGCAGCAGTCGTTGTACAATGTGTGAGGCTATACATTCTCGACATTGATTTTCGTTAAGAACTCATCCATCTTTACTACTTGACGCGGTTTTTCATAAGACTGGTAATCTCGTTCTTTCACTTATTCGCATTTCATTTAAACGTTAAAGTAAGCTCCTCTCATCCTCTTTAATATTCTTTCCTTCCAGGAAGTAAAACTTTTTTCATCCTAGCAGCAATTTCTTTCCTTCTGGTGATTTATTAGTCTTTCTGCCAATTCTTGTTCGATCTTTTTCTTCTACGTAGACTATGCTCCTCATCTTTGAAGATGAAAGGATTAACTTTCGATACATAGCAGGTTTTTGACTTTAAACTTGCTTTTCTCAACAGTTAAGTAACAGTCTTACAGCTTCATTGCATTATCATTATAAATAGCGTATATACTTAAATTTCATTCGTGAAAACATCTACAATAACTTGAGCGTTCAAACTATTGGGTAAAATACTTGTTATTTGCCTCTATAATATATATATATGGAAGCACTCCGTCGGTTACGACGATGAGGGTTCCGGTTGATCCGAATCAACGGAACAGCTTGCTCGTGAAATTAACGTGTAAGTGGCTGAACACTCCAAAGACACGTGTACCCTTAACGTAGTTCTCGGGGATATTCAGCGTGACACAGAGAGTGACAAGGCCGGCCCCTTGAAATACAGGTACAACAGAAACAGGAAGTAAGAGTGAGAGAAAGTTGTGGTGAAAGAGTACAGCAGGGATCACCACCATCCCCTGCCGGAGCCTCGTGGAGCTTTTAGGTGTTTTCGCCCAATAAACACTCACAACACCCGGTCTGGGAATCGAAACCACGATCCTACGACCGCGAGTCCGCTGCCCTAACCACTGGGCCATTGCGCCTCCACGCCTCTATAAATAGAGAAAGTGTAAAGACATCTATCGAAAATCAACGTGAAAAATGAGGTCTGAAAACGAGATGTTGATTAGAAAAGAAAACTGTAGCTATTTAATAAGTCACGGGAAAAATTAATTCGCAATTAATGCAAATTAGGAGAGAAATTCATAAAGATGTAATAGAATGAAAACTGAAACTATTTAAGCATATGTCAATAAATTGTATGTCGACGTTATTTTTAATTAAAAATAGTGATACACTTAATGAGGTGTACGTTGATACAAGTAATGAAAGTATTAGTAAGATATCAACATTGTTTTAATAAAAATACAAGAAATATTTAAGCATAACGAGATATTTAAGTGAGGTATGTATAATTTGTTTCTATATGATTACATTCGTTATCTCTTGATAGCTCTCTCTGTCTCTTTCTCTCTCTGTGTGTATTGTGTGTATGCTTGCGTGTATGTATGCATGTGTGTGTGTGTGTGTGTGTGTGTGTGTAAGTGCGTGGTTTAGTGCTAGGGTGTTGCATTCATGAATTAAAATATTGCGGTTTCGATTCCTGGACCGGGCGCGATGTGTTGCGTTCTTGAGCAAAACACTTCATTTCACGTTGCTCCAGTCTACTCTGCTGGCCAAAAATTAGTTAATCTTGCGACAGCATGAAAGCATGAGTTTATATATATATGTATATATAGGCGTAGGAGTGGCTGTGTGGTAAGTAGCTTGCTTACCAACCACATGGTTCCGGGTTCAGTCCCACTGCGTGGAACCTTGGGCAAGTGTCTTCTACTATAGCTTCGGGCTGACCAAAGCCTTGTGAGTGGATTTGGTAGACGGAAACTGAAAGAAGCCCGTCGTATATATGTATATATATATATATATATGCGTGTGTGTGTTTGTGTGTCTGTGTTTGTCCCCCTAGCATTGCTTGACAACCGATGCTGGTGTGTTTATGTCCCCGTCACTTAGCGGTTCGGCAAAAGAGACCGATAGAATAAGTACTGGGCTTACAATGAATAAGTCCCGGGGTTGAGTTGCTCGATTAAAGGCGGTGCTCCAGCATGGCCGCAGTCAAATGACTGAAACAAGTAAAAGAGAGAAAAGAGTATATATATGACGATACTCTTTCAGTTCCGTCTACTACTCGCAAGCTTTTGGTCGGCCTGAAATTATACTAAAAGACACTTAACCAAGATACCAGGTAGTGTGAGTGAATCCGGAACCATGTGGTTGGAAAGTAAGCTTCTTACCACACAGCCACGTCTGTGCCTAATATTCTAAACAATTCTCAAAATCCTGGTACTCTTGTGAGGAACGGTAGTAATTAATAATTTATTCTACCATTCAAGATTATTATGAGTTGGATCGCTAATTTCGACTGGCTTTAGTTAACTTTTTCTTTAAGTGAGAGTTACTAGTATGACTGATTTGTTCAAAAAAGTGATTTTGAATAATTTTTCTTAGATATATATCAATATTCCTAAACTTTGTGCAAAAGCTTCTGTTTATGTTATAAATAATTCAGAGTTTTTAAAATGACAGCACAATTCATTGTATTAATATTATGTTTTTGATATCAATAACTTCCAGCCTTCCAATGACAGTTCTTGAATATTACATTAAGTTTCGTATTCAATGCTTAAGTTGCTACAATATGTTGTATATCGAATTCATTTTCTTGAGTTCTTTCACTCAATAACTTTTAAATACAGCTAACCTTTAAGTATTCTAAATCAATATTAAATCTTAATTTCAAGTGAAATGTTATATTCATAGATAATTTTATTTCCAATAGTATTCCATATTCAGACTTGATGAAGGATTAAATTGAATGTCTTTTCGATTGATCTACAAGCATATCAACGGTAATGAGTAGTGCAGACGATAATATGAAGCAGACGATAATATGAAGCAGACGATAATATGAAGCAGACGATACGCACAAATACTATAAACGCACACACATAAACGTTAAAATAACTGCATAGTTACCTCTACACCTACGTTCATCCGCAGTCTCAAATATACACATATACTCACACAACTGGATGTGGAGACAATCACACACATATTCACAGAAAGATATAAAACCGAATGTAATACTGTGTAGATAGATTTATGCATAATGCACTTTACGCTTCTCTTGGCAATTTTAGATCTTATTCTATATTTTTGCCTTGATGGAAAATATCCATTAAAAGTAGTCAGAGGACATGTGCACGTTTTCATGTGTGTGTGTGTGTGTGTGTGTGTGTGTGGTGGGGGTTATATATCAAACACGGAAACGAGGTGAAAAAGTACACAAACGCTCGGAAAATTGTGGGTGGAATAAAAGGAAAAGTATTTTACGTTTCGAGTACACGCTCTTCTTTTGAAAGAACGGAGTGACAAGGAGAGGGGAAAAAACGACGAAAGAAAATGGAGAGAAGGAAAACGCTTGTACATCATCGTCACGGCATGTTGAAAAGACAAGAAGTGATACAGAGGTTGCTTCAAGAATGAGTTGCAAAAAAAGACAACTGTGAATCTGGCTACGTGTGTGTGTGTATGTGTGTAAGGAAGCTATTAGGTATGTGTTTATTGTGTGTTTGTGCGTGTGTATATGTATGTGTATATGGCGATGTGTTTAGGTGTGTGAGTGAAATGGAAAAAAGTGGGGGATACATGATAAGGAGTTGAGAATTTAGGCTGTTGAACACCGAATTTTGGAGAGGGGGGGAAATGAATTCCTGCTCCAGACGGAGAAAAGAGTCGGCGGTTCTCTGTGCAAAGATCATTCCGAACAGAGACAGATGTTGAAAGAGAATGTACAGTCAGTCGAGCGGAAGTAGCGCGAAACCGAGGCTCCATTACTGTAAGTGTTCGACAAAACGGTCAACCAGGCGACGACCATTCTGTCGTATGTAGAAGAGAAGCAAAAAGAGCAGAGAACGCAGTAAATGAGATTACGTGGGCGAGAGCAAGGAAAGGAGACAAGTACCGAGAGTGGAGAAAGAGCCACGGATTAGTAAATTACGCAGGTTACGGTTGCTTTTGAAAAAAGGGAGGGGTAGGCTTGGGGAAGATGTGGACGGTGACGGGATTTGATTGAACTGAGTAAAGAGCACATTAAAATGCACACACACACACACACACAAACATATACATTAACACACACACGCGTACACACTCACACACAAACCTAACAAGCATTATATAATGAGCACGCTCCTATGTGGGTGGAATGTTTGGCGCTTATGTTGGCTCTGGCTTCCGGAAATGCCTACAGTACCATGTAAGTGAAAGTTCCAAGATGTGGAATTCATAGAAATCCTAGGAGCTCTAATAAAAGATTAATTCTCTAAAATTCCTAAACTAACAAACTACAGTATTATTTTAGTGACAGCCTCAAAACTTTCGAATCTGAAAATTTACATTATAAATGGTAATTAAAAAGAAAGTTACGTTTATATATTTGTTTTGCAAGATTTTTGATGTGTAATCGTGTGTTGAAACAGATATTGTTGTATTTAGGAATGGTCATTTTGCCAGTTTAGCCAATAAAAACACACGCACTGTATATTTGGTGTTACTTTGCTTCAGCGTTATTTATTTCTTTTACATTAATCTTAATCTTATTTCGGCCAGAGTTCTTTCGTCACACTCCTGTGACCTCATCAGTGGTCCTTTGCTTTCTTCTTTCTTATTTGTGTGTCTCTCCTTACTAACCGTCAGCCATTTTGTATTTCCATTGTATGTGTCTTCATTTGCGCATGCGCATATCTCTATGTGCGTCTATGTTTAGTTAGTGTGTGTGTGAGGGGGGATGTCTGTAATATTTGTATCTCCTGTTTATATATATAGAAAATGGCTGTAAGGAGTGACACACAAATAAGAAAGAAAAAAGCAAAGGACCACTGATGCGGTCACAGGAGTGTGACGAAAGAACTATGGCCGAAATAAGATTAAGATTAATGTAAAAAATAAATAACGCTGAAGCAAAGCAAAGAACGTAATGGCAGGCGAAATACGGCTACGCATTTCGCCCGGCGTGCTAACGATTCTGCCAGCTCGCCGGATGAGAAAGATACCAACCGCTCTGCCTACAACACCAAAGTTGAGCTGGTGGTGGCAAAGATCAAGGAGTTATTCGAAGATCTTCCCAGAGATACAAGGAAGAACACATGCGCCAGGTTGCAGAGCCGTCTACAAGCTACAGTGGAAGGTGAGGGGGGGGGGCCACCTTGAGTAAACGGAAGTTTATGGCGCTACTCAACAATAGATGAGAGAGATAAAGGGAGAGAGAGAGAGAGAGAGAGAGCGAGAGAGCGAATGGACCATTGGGCTATGAGGGAGAAGAGAGATAAAAGAGAAAGTTGAAACGGATGAAAGGGAGCAAGCGGAGTGGGAAAGAGGGGATCAACTGGAGAGGAAGAGAGAAAAGCAAATGGAGAAAAACTAGTGAACGACAGGAATATGAGGGGAGAAAGGAGAGCAAGAGGAGATGTGGGATGAGAGTAACAGAGAAGAAAGGGAAGAGGAAGAGTAGATTGAGCAACGGAAGAAGAGTAAGTAGAGTGGGAGAGAGGAGAGCAGACGGATGGAGAGGTCTAGTGGGAATATGAAGAGAGAGGAGAGAGGGAAGAGTAGTGTGAGACAGAAAAAGAAAAGCAAGTGAAATGGGGGAAGGGAGAGTAGGTTGATATAGAGAGGAGAGCAAGCGAGGAGGAAGAAAGGAAATAGCAGTGGGATAATGGGAGGATAGAAGATTAGGGAGTGAAAGGGAGGTAACGGAAAGTGGGAGGGGAGGATTGGAAGGACTCGGAAATTGACGAGGAGTGCGTAAGAGAGAAAGCTAGTTCGCACCGGGTGTCAAACTGCCGACATCATGACTGCTTTCCAATGCTCTGTGAACACTGTGAAGGCTGGAAAATGTGACATGGACAGCTGCAACAGAGACTACGAAGCCGTAGCCAGCAGGAGGAGACGCGGCAGGCGTTAAGAAAATACAACGAAGGAGAAAGGGAAATATATATTTGTAGAAAGACAGAGGTAAAGAGTGGCATACGTAAGGAAAGAGATACTGAAAAACAAAATGTCACTAGAATACGAAGATGGCGATGTATGTGTGTGTATATACAGAGAAAGAGACAGGTGGGGGACGAGGGCAGTTAGTGCTTGCTGTTTTATATAATGTGATGTGATTTAATTAGACAAATGCGAAAGAACGAGACAAGAATTGCTGAAAATAGAAAAGGAATATTGAAAATAGGAAAAGAATATTGATTAGAAGTCCATTTGTATTTATGAGGTGGAAAGATATATAAACAGGTAAATAAGGATTAATTATAAGCACCATCTACAAGGTGAATTCCAGAATGTTTGAGACATTTTAATGAGAGATATTCCTACTCCAGGCAAAATGTTTAACGGCGTTTCGTCTGTCTTTACGTTCTGAGTTCAAATTCCGCCGTGGTCGACTTTGTCTTTCATCCTTTTGAGGTCGATAAAATAGGTACCAGTTGAGCACTGGGGTCGATGTAATCAACTTAGCTTTTCCCCGAACTTGCTGGCCTTTTGCTAAAATTTAAAATCAATAATTGTCTCTATTAATAAGGCCATGAAATTCGGAGGAGGGATTGAGTCGATTACATCGACCCCAGTACTCAACTGTTAATTATTTTACCGACCCAAAATGGAGACATTTATGAATTTCAAAGAAGTACAAAATTTTAACTTTCTTCAAAGTAAGATCTGGCTTCAGTGCACTTGTAGCTCTCCAGCAACTTCGTGAAAGCTCCATGGACCCTTATCACATCCTCCTTCAACTTCTCAACGTCTTCAAAACGACTGACCATGAGACTTTCCTTCAGCTTAGGGAACTACCAAACGTCACCAGGATCAAGGTTTGGAGTGTAGGGTGTGTGAGAGACAGCTTTGATCCCCATCTCTGTTAAATAGTTGGATGCCAAGATGGAATTGTGGACCGGTGCATTGTCCTGTGATGGTGTTGCCGATCGGAGTGGAAAAGCTCTGGCCTCTCACAACGAAATCTCTTCCTGAACTCCTTCAAAACCTCCACAAAGTATTCTTTCTTTATTGACTGGCAGAGGAAACCCAGTGGGTGAAAATGATGCCCTTGTTGTCGAAAAAAGGGATCATCATGATTTTCCCAGTGGACTTGCCTTACCTGACCTTCTTGGGTCAGAGAGAGCCAGAATGTTTCTATTGTGCACTTTGTTTCTTGGTCTTTATATCATAACAGTGGATCCAGCTTTCGTCACAAGTCACCTGAAACTCAAGTACGCTTGGATTGGAGGTAATGAGGCCAACACCAACGCATCTTTCCTTCTATTCGTCACTGGAAACCCAGGGAACAAACTTTGCACAAATTTGACGCATGTTCAGGTCTTCCTGAATAATTCTATGTACAGTTGCCACATCGAATCCAACCGCCCTACTGGTTCTATAGACACACAACGGTTGTCTTCTAGAAAACTGAGAATCTTCTCAGCCAGTTCTAATGTTTTGACGTTCCTCCCCCTCCTACACTTCTCATCGTCTCTCACTTCCACTCTAGCGTGCTTGAAACTCTCCTGTGCCAGCGAAAAACCGCTGCTCGGCCAGTACAAGTTAATCCATAAGCAGTGTGGAACGTTTTTTCCCAGTTTAACAGAAAAAGCTTTTGCATAGCAAGCTTCCAAATTGTCTTCAAATCTGGACTGCATTCTGCAAACCAGTCTGCTGTGACATGCAGTGTTCAGTAAGGTGCGTTCAAAGTTCTCTTACAGCCGTTTCGTTCAATCTGGAATAAAAAGTTGGAAGGTCAGCTTATTGACTATATAGTAATGATGTAACAAAATTACAATAATCTACAGCAATTAAACTACCTTTCCTAAAAGAAAGTCTCAAAACCTCTTGAATGCACTTCGTATGATTGTTGTCTAATTGCATTTATACAGTGAAAGACATATAAATATAGATATCAACAGCAATTAACGTACAGCAAATAAACAAAACATAGCTTACATTCAACTGTACATACATACATACATACATACATACATACATACATACATACATACATACATACATACATACATACATGCATGCATGCATACATACATACAAAAACGAAAACATTTCGTCGCTTTTCCGTTTCTGTTTGCCTTTTTTCTTTTACTTTCATTTCATTTCTTTGACGGTGTGGTCAGCCACAAGCTAAATTAACGCTTAGGCTAACATAATTTTTTTAGATATTTTTTCTTGGATATATCAAAGATCAAATAGTTAAGTTTCAAATATGAATATAGTAAATCAATATCGAAATGGAAAGAATCCATCAGAAACTGGGACACGAAGTATCTTTTAGAACAATTGGAAAAGCTATTATTTTGGATAAAAAATGTGAAACCTAATACTACACGTGTATGTATGCAATATATAATTCAAATATACCTATCTAGCTCTCTATCTCTCTCTCTCTCTCTCTCTATATATATATATATATATATATATTATATATATATATCTTAATATATACAATCTGTTCTGACTGTCTGTTTGTGCGCTTATAACTCGAGTATTGTTCATCCGATCGCGCTGAAATTTTAAACATGGATACATGAGAGAGCGAGGCGAACCTAAAAATATTTTCAAAATAGTTAGTTTCAAGGTGAGAATCGCTATTTTTGTAATCTTTTTGTCCTGTTTGTTCCACCATTAAAATCGACCAGTTGCTCAGGCAGCCGGCACATACCATTTCGCAAGGAACAAGGGGTGTACAGGATGACAATCAACCAAAACCGTCGCTATGCTCTTATCTTATCTTGTCTCTCTTATGGCGTACAATTCCACTTGAAGTTGTATAAATTATCCTTATTGAGAAGAAACAGTCAAAAGTAACCACCACATAGAATCACCGAACATCTCCACTACTTAACACCATCCAAGTTAACCCTCTTCACCTTTACAGCTGACATGAAAACCTACGCAAAAAAAGAGAAAAAAATTGATTGCTATTAAAACGCATAAAATTTTGGGGTTAATAATCTTAATCCTTAGCTACAGTTTCTCATTCAAACTACATAATAGGCAGAATTCTTGGATTAAGACAGTAGGGTGTTTTGAGGGAGATTTGGCTGATATTTCTACCAGGTCTAGCTACCATGTAGAGGTCTCCCTCATTGGCTCATACATACATATATACATAAAATCGAAATAAAATACTTAAAGTAACAGTCGTCATGTACAAAAGCGATCGTCAATGCAGTATCATGGGCCAAAAATATTTCCAACTTCTTGCCTAATGCGAGCCCAGAGCAATCTCTTATATCTTACACTATTTCAGTATTACGTCTCTATTGTAATGTGAGATAATACTTTCAGTTTGAAAGAAGTCTGTCCTATATATATATATGTATATGTATATATATATATATATATTATATATATATATATATATAATATATATATATATATATATATATATATATATATATATATATATATATATATATATATATATATATATATTCCTTAAGCATTCAAAAACCGGGTTACAGATTTTAAAGTATGGGGTATCAAAGGATTCAGTACTATTTCGGCTACAAATTAAACTTAATTTCCATTCACATATTTGCATTTCAAAAATTTAACATTATAATCTTTTCCATAAATCAACTATAGTAAACATGTTATACGATGACGTCACATTTTCTATATGTGTGTGTACCTTAAAAGACATCAATCATCACGACACACACCTCACTCACTCTATCTCTCTCTTTTTCACTCTCTTTCACTCTCACACACATACGCGCGCGTACACACACACACACACGCACACACACACACACACACACACACACACACACGCACACACACACATACGTCCATTTCATATAGACGTACATACATCTTTCGCCTTCTTTCTCTGTTCTTTTCGTTTTATCTTCTTTCAATTTCTATTCTCTTCAAATAAATTTTTATGGAATGAGCGGGAGAAACACAGAAAATGCGTAATCTCTCCAGAAACAAGTATAAAGCAAGGAGGAATGTAGAAAACTGAAGGTAAGTGTCTGAAGAGAGATGAGATTTTCTCAAGATCAGCAAATGCATGTTGAAGCACTTAATGCTGGATTATTAAATCAATGTTTTAATGATTAGACAGTGGTCCAATAGACTACGTACAAATTCATTCTTCACAACTCCTGGAGTTACTTTCTGATATGATCCATCTCATTCTTATAAAAATGATAACTCTGTTCAAATTGGTGTGCTAAACACAAATTGTCGTTTATGTAGAGATATAAAATTTACAAATGAAACAAATGGTATGTGCTGCTCAAGCGGTCAGGTAACATTGCTAGCACTACCAGCTCCTCCTCAACCACTTATGGATCTTCTAGAAGGCATTTCCATCCAGTCAAAGGATTTTCTGAACAATATCAGACAATACAACCCTGCATTTTAAATGACATCGTTTGGTGCATCTAAGAAGATAGCTAAACATGAATTTACTCCGACGTCAAAGTTCATGGGCAAGTCTATCACCTCATTGGTTCCCTGTTACTCGCAAATGAACAACCACAGTTCCTCCAAATTTACTTTATGAGTGATGTGGGACAACAAACCCTATGGAAGTGTCAAAATTTCAGATTATGGATCGTGTTAGACACAGAGCCGACTGCTGCAAAGGAGAGTATATCCATTGACAGCTTTTCGGTGCATTAGAAAATCACATAACCCCCACCCCCAATTTTCCATGAAAGGTTAGGGCCTGAAATGCTCCAAACGGACGTATAGCATATTCCTTAGTCGAATTAGCCCAGCATTAACTCCACAAATGTTTTGTTGTCAATGCTGCACTTTCCCATATCACCGGTTTCAACAAAATTGTAATATATTATATACAAACTATGCCATTTTAATCCCAAGCAATGCCAGGTATCACTGCTAGTATATATACATATAGATAAATAGATAGATAGATAGATAGATAGATAGATAGATAGATAGATAGATATTAATAATAGTATTTTAGAAGCTTAAAGCTTATAAGCGACCAATGACTAACGAAAATAGTCTAATAATGGGACATATAAGCCCTCGACAGAAAAATGTAGGCTTTCCCGTACGCGTGGGACTCGAACTCACGCCTCTTTTTTTACGCGACCAAGTGTGCTACCGTTACACCACTAGCCTGCTTCTTTCTGTCAGATTCAAGAACTATAATTAGTTCGTAGTTGTTTTTGTAAACAAACTTTCATGTGCTTTCACTGCGATGGCTCGAGTCCCACGCGTACAGGAAAATCTACTTTTTCTGTCGAGGGCTTATATGCCCCATTGTTAGACTATATTCTTTAGTTATTGCGTGGTGACCGCTTATGCTCTTTAAGTATATAAAATACTATCATTATTATTTTTTACAGAATTGTAAAAATTGCCACTGCTTAACAAACCCATATATATATATGTGTGTGTGTGTGCGTGTGTGTGTGTGTGTGTGTGTGTGTGTGTGTGTATAATCAAAATAAGCAACAGGATATCAAGAGATGATGCAGTACGACCGTTTCAAGTGACTCCATTTAATTGAACAATGCAATCATTACATCAATTTAAATGCTGGGTTATCCTTAGTTGCATAAATAAATAGAATTGTTTAATCAGTTGGGCACATTAATATGATTTTACTCAAATTCTCTAAAACAGCAAGAAAACGGAGAAAGTCCATACTGCTACTAATGTGACTCAGAATATACTACACTTCTAAGAACTGTATGAAGTTTGTTAGGTTCATAGCTTGTAAATGATTGTGATCTGCTTTTAATTTATTAGTCTTTTTTTTTTTGTCAACTACCAAATCTATGACTAGAGGACCGTGTCTGTTTACAATGGATAGACAGGGTGAGCTGACAGTTTATAGTTGGGTATGGTCATAAATATTGTCAGGATTTTAGAAAATGTATAGGTAATTTTCTATAAAGGAGGTTGAGTAGGGGAAGACTCTAAATCATGATATTAATTACCAGTTAAAGGGGCAAGACGCTAATAAAACCTATGATGTTAATACAAAGTAAATTATCATGGGGTACAATGGATGAATGTATACAAACAATATCGCTATGTTGTATGAGGGCAAAATTTAAGATTACTAGAAATGACATTATAACCAGAATAGATAAACTGTATATATACCAATTTTCAACATTAGAAAGGGAAGATTACATAGAATTAGTTTAATATTCATACCTGTACTTAATTATTTACTTATAAGGTGATTTCTATAAAGATTACTATGGGTATTTACTTATGGAATACTGGGGCGATAAACCATGCTATCTTTATATTATAAACTAAGAATCAGAACAAAACAAAATCGGAAAAATAAGTTGTGCACAGATACACATATTTACCTATGTGCACACGTAGTTCTTTATTGTGGGTATGTAATATTTGTAAGTGATAAGAGGTTAATAGGTAAAGATATCAAAATAAGAAAACTACATAATAAGAAATTATAGAGAATAGTAAGAAAATATATATAATTTATTATATATGATACTAGGGGGGTAAGTTCACATCATATGCGACACTAAAATTAATTTCCCTTATCCAGGTTCAAGTGCAGCACCTATAAACGCTAATTTTGAAAATATTTAAATGTACGGGGGACACTATGTTCGCATGATACCCTTAGGTCTAATCTATTATTAAACAGGTTTCTCTTGTCCCTATACTTAAAAATTTCATAAACTTCCATAGAGCACAGCTCGGACCCGTACCGACTATCTCTATAAGGCTGTGCTTTCCTCATAATATCCCATTTAAGGTTAAATTCGCATCCGCTTTCCTTCAGTTCCCAAATCATGCTAAATAGGACGTACAATTGGCCTTATGTTTGAGCCTAAAAGATAAAAATTGTTATTAATACGTTTTTCATATTTATTGAACATCCTATATATATACAAAGTTACCAGCTACAGTTGTGATAGTACACTTATAGATTACGTTTTGGATAGACATCGTCCTAATAACGGACAGTGGGATTTAACCCTACAATTGCAACTAGGAGAATTACCACTATTAATATTATTGATATTCATACCATTATTACTATTAATATTACTATTAATCTTATTCCTACTACTACTATTGTATGTGTTATTTCCATATCCGGTGTTATCTCTCCAACCTTCAATTGTGGTATCATTCATATTCATCGCAGCATCATCAGGCGTATCAGTAGTCCCTGAGCTAGTATAGACCTCAGAACTACAGTCTTTATTGTATATATTAGAAGCATTAGTACCGCTGCTTCTATTTTCTACATCAGCATTAATATTATTATTCACATTGTAGGGGTTTAAGTTAGTCTTGACATTAACATCTCTATATATATAAACGGCAGTGGAGGTGCAATGGACCAGTAGTTAAGGCAGCGGACTCTCGGTAGTAGGATCGCGGTTTCGATTCCCAGACCGGGCGTTGTGAGTGTTTATTGAGCGAAAACACCTAAAAGCTCCACGAGGCTCCGGTAGGGATGGTGGTGATCCCTGCTGTACTCTTTCACCACAACTTTCTCTCACTCTTACTTCCTGTTTCAGTTGTACCTGTATTTCAAAGGGCCGGCCTTGTCACTCTCTGTGAACTAAGTTAAGGGTACACGTGTCTGTGGAGTGCTCAGCCACTTACACGTTAATTTCACGAGCAGGCTGTTCCGTTGATCGGATCAACCGGAACCCTCGTCGTCGTAACCGACGGAGTGCTTCCACCATATAAACGGCAAAATGTCTGTTTGTGTGTGTGTCCTTTATACAAATCCACATTTTTTTAGTTAGAGGGCTCGCACTTTCTATGGTCATTCAAAACCGTCCAAGGGTGGCCGTGCACATCTTTACATTTCCCCAGTCACCCCGCAAAGCCATTAAAAAATCAATACAAGTTACTTTTTTGTGAATTTTTTATCCAAAACCCAATCAAAATGCCCGAATCAAAATACGCCAATTGAATGCCAGCTAGCTGTATGTGATTGGTCAGAGATTTGGACAGTACTCGCGTGTATGTGCGCACGCACGCAGCTGTATATGCATGTACTAGCACTATGACCCGGCGTTTCTATTTAACCTTGCTATGACGGTACCCATATTAGGGAGGGTAGAAAATGAGATTCTAACTGTCTTACGGGAAAAAATTCTGTTATATCTATGGGAAGCAGGAAAGTTTTTTTTCTAAAATTGTCATAAATTTCCATTATATGTTTATGGATATGGCACAGTTGAAGGGAACCTTATACCAGATCAACTCCTTATTTTAAGACTTACGGCGCATGTAAGGGCGGAATCTACCTGTTCTCTCAACGTCTTTCAAATCGTGGCTTGATAATTAGGTATGTCTCTATTACCAGTATTTTTCTTATGCTTATAGGGTAGAGCAACTTGTCCATCTCCATACCCTCCTTGTTATCTAAACTAAAATTCCTATTTGTTATAGCATCTACTTTTCTGTTCTTGCTTATTTTTTGTATTTAAATTGATGGTTGCTGGATGCTTTTCTAGTTGGTATGATTTCCCAACCAAGTAATTTTGTAATCCCTCTATCATTTAAAATCTCATTACTTTAGGTGCTGTACTTTCAAGACTAAGAAAAATAATTTCTTTGTCGTATCCTGCTTTTGACAAAGCAAAGTTGTAGTGGTGGGAATTGGTATTGAAAATGTCCTTATTCGATGATAATTTCGTAATTCTACTAGAAAAACTTTTAACGACTGATTTTAACACATTAGTGGGGTGATTTGATAATTTGTTTACGTAGTTCGTAACTTTACCTGGTTTCCCATAGGGGTGGTATAATCCTAAGTTAATGTCTAATGTAGTGTCTAATGTAGTGTCTGATGTAGTTTATATATATATATATATATATATATATATATATATATATATATGAATGTATGTATATGTACAGATTTTGTTTTGCTTTATGCATGTATCCTCATGCATATAGTTGCATATCTAGACATGCTCATATATATTTAAATGATAAAGTTCTGAAAAGTTTTACAGACCTTTACAGTTTCAGTGATGGATTGGATCTGTAGTCTTCAAATCAGCTTTCTCCTTTCTGGTTTTGAGAATTTCTCAAGATTGGTATTCAGGCAGTGTGTTACATACCCCAGTGCCCCAATAAGTACAGATATAAACCTGAACTTGTAATCTGAACTTGTAATCTCAGCAGTTCTGCGAATGTATATATGTATGTACGTTTATGTAAATATGCACGTGCAGCACAGATCCACTCATCAAATCTGAGGGTACGCTAAAATGCAGATGTTAAGTCACATTACATTAAGGGAAAAGTAGGAAAAATATTTGATATTTTATGTCTTTATAAATACATATGTCTCAATAAATTAATACATATGTCTCATTGAATTAATCTCACATATACATAATATACTGGAGAATACGTCTTCTGTGTTTCTGACTAATATATATTGTCGATTTTTTTCTATGCAAAAGATCTTTTCAACTCAATACTTACACGCTATTGTTTATAGCTTTATGTTTGCACTTCGTGTAATTCTTTTTCCATAATTCTTTTACAGTTGGACAGATAAAAAAAAGCAACTATGTCTCCAACTCATTCCAGACAAACATTAAAAAGTAACGCAGAAATAGCTGCAATGCCAACTGTCCAAACCTATCTTGTTCGCTACAATGTAATCACTAACAGACTCTACGAAGTTCACATTAAATTCTTTATGCGGTCATTCAACCTACTAGAAACATTTATACCTATTTCTTTATTACCCACAAGGGGCTAAACACAGAGCGGACAAACAAGGACAGACATAGGTATTAAGTCGATTACATCGACCCCAGTGCGTAACTGGTACTAAATTTATCGACCCCGAAAGGATGAAAGGCAAAGTCGACCTCGGCGGAATTTGAACTCACAACGTAACGCAGACGAAATACCGCTAAGCATTTCGCCCGGCGTGCTAACGGTTCTGCCAGTCTCATAATACTTCTTAAAGACTGGACGTGGGCCTCGGTGCGCACTGCCTGAAAAAGAAACTGAATGTTCATGTCTGAACTGCTTTTAATCTTAGGTCTCGCTCAGAGTTGACCTGAACTGAATAAGATAGAGACATGATGCAATGGAATGACGGGTCCATGGGTCATGCCGAGTCGGTCGCGTAATTACCTGCGTACCAGAGATCTTTCAAGCAGAGGTTACCTACGGATACACGACAACAACGTGAAATAATGCGAACTAATATGACTTTATTTTCTTCTTTTTAAATATGACTTTAACTAAGAATCTAAAATTGTTTAAGGCTTTCATCATTATAATTATTTTGCCGCTAAAATCTCCATTGACAATAGTTAGAAGTTCTTACGAATGCAACATTATTTTTTAAGAGAAAAAACATTAGATTTCTGATAAATAATTAATAATTGTCCTTCAGAAGGAAATAAGTCATATATCGCTGTAAGGATACACAGAGACAAGGGAATAACCTAAAAGTTTTATACTAAAGCATGAAAAAAAATAGAAGCATTGTCTTAAGAAGAGTACAAGAAATATTCTTTGACGCAAGAGCAATTTTAGGAGAAAGGATGTCGTCATTAAATCGACCCCAGTATTTTGCTGGTATGTAATTCATTGGACTGGCTGGGATCCCGGCCAAAGTTAAGTAAGGAAATGTAATTCATAAGTCTAAAATGTCAGGTATAATGCTGGCGATGGCGTAAAACAAGTTGAAAAACTAGCACTAAACAAGCTGTCGTAAAAACAATACCTTGTTTAGTTCCTCCAGATGTTTCTATGGTTTACACGGAAACCACAATCAAAAGAGATATTGAAATATTCAAAACAAAACATCCGGAAAGATAATGGCCACAAACAAAATATCCGGAAAGATAATGACAATATAGAGTGAATGTTACTAAACAAAATGAAGACAGATCCTTAAAATCCCCGAAGGTGGTTTACAAATATTTCATCATTTGGCTATCGAAAAAAATGTGAAAACTAAAATATGTATAAAGCATCTTATAATCAGATACAATAAAATATTCATACATGAAGAAAATAATATCGAAAGCCTTTAAATGCAACTTAAAGTGTGTTATAATGAGAATAAAAGCAGCATAATGCAAGATTTACTGGACAATTCCTATAAAAAAAACGTCTCTTATGTATTAACAAGTGTTTATACTATGATATATTTTATGTATTAGAAAAATTGTTCCAAGATCTGTTGGGCAGCCTCGCTCTCGCCTATTAGCGAACCTTACTGCGGATCATTCTTCAAAAAGTATGCATTGACAATGCAACGTGTGAAATAGTTACAAATATCTTCTAGATGGAATAAAAATATCGATTATCTCGATGCTATATAAAAAAAATAAACTCAGTAAAGACAAGGAAACACATAAGTGAGATAAACATTGTAAAAGAAGAAACGTGATCATGTGAAATATGATATAGATCTCACAAATATAATGGTGCAATAAATAACTTAGAGGCATTGTTGAACTTGTTTGTCGAATACAATATTCTAAAAGATATATGAACTCAAATACTAAATATAGTTCAGTTTTTGATTGATTTATTTTCTTGTGTGATTGATTTATTTTCTTGTTTGGCAATCAGTAGAGCTTTTCTCGTTGCACCAGCTGAGACAATAGACTGTTGTTTCTGAGATAAATGGGGTTCGTATTCATATCAAGTTCGTTTGTTCATATGTGGATTTCGTCCAAATTTGAATTCGTTGAATGAAGTGAAGTTTATGATTTTGTAATATTACAATTTTCAAATATGATAAAATACAATGATACGATGTAGTGGAAAAATAAGTTGCCTGAAGGAAGTTTGATTTAATACAGGAAAGAGTTTGGCTTTAGAGAATACATGCAAATGCAATCTTGCAACTGTGTGGAATTTCCATGAAGATTGTAGAGATTGTTCCAAATCAATCGATGAAAATAGTTGAAGTAATTGGAGGTTCTTGAAATGACTGAATAAATTGAGAGAGCACTGACAACGCTGTTGAGATTCGTTTGCATGAAGCTTTGGAGGGCTTCACTTCAGAAGTCGTTCTAAATCTAGTTGTCATTGGAGTCTGGAATTGGAAAATTTATTTACCTACTGCAAATTGTCAGAAAAACATCCGAGTGTTATTGGTTGGAAGATATTTCAACATTTTGGAGATTTAATCCAGTTGAGAGTGTAACAGCTAAATAATTACCAGATCAATAATAAAGCCGAAATGAAGAACGAGTATATAGTGCGTATATTTATTTAGCAAAACGGAAAGAAATTACCGTCCAGAAATATAACAATAACAGGAGAAATACATCTTTAAAAATGATGGTGTCTATTTACTTTTGAGGTCGAACATTTACTAGCGTTGGGAAATGAAATGAATTAAACTTTTCTATCTAACACATTACATTGAATATATTAATAATTTACCTTTAAACAATTCTGTTTTCCTATTCCAACAAATATATGGTTATATATTTGCTTAGTACTTCCTTATTCATCACTACTTGGGTAAATATGATAACGGTTATGGTTTAAACACCAAAGAAAACCAAAACACGTCTGCGGTTATCGGAAAAATATAAATAATGTTTCAACTTTTTTATTTATGTTTTCTCATCCCAGTTTTATTTCTGATTCGCATTTAAAATTCCTTGCGTTAAATACGTGAACGCTAAGCAACTATTTAATGTAACTAATCTTTTTTATGGGTGCGTCGAACCAATCAGGTACAATCTAATACAAATCATTCAGTCCTCAAAATCGTGTGCGATGTTCTTGGTTTTATTAAAGAGAATGGGTTAATAACGGCAATCTACTGAACCGTTTTAAATATCTTTTACTTGTTTCAGTCATTAGACTGCGCCCATGCTGTAGTACCACCTTGGGGGACTTTTAGTCGAAAGAATCGACACCAATACATATTTCTTGTTAAGCCTAGTATTTATTCTATCGGTGTCTTTTGCCGAACCGCTAAGTTACAGGAACGTAAACACGCTAAGACTAGTTGTCAAGCAGTGATGGGGTACAAACACAGACACGAACGAACGAACACACACACACACACACACACACACAACACACACACACACACACATACATACATACATACATACATACATACATACATACATACATACATACACACACACAACACACACACACACAACGGGCTTCTTTTCAGTTTCCGTCTACCAAATCCACTCACAAGGCTTTAGTCGGCCCGAGGCTATAGTAAAAAACACTTGCCCAAAGTACCACGCAGTAGGACTGAACCCGGAACCATGTGGTTGGGAAGCCAGCAATTTATCATTGAGTCACGCCTACGCCTGTAATTTGAAATTAATGATTATAAATCTTTTCAATTATAAAATCATATAAAATTCTTTTACATTGCCAGAAAGTGTACATGATTATTCAAAGTGGTTATATACTCTTTACTCTTTTACTCTTTTACTTGTTTCAGTCATTTTGACTGCGGCCATGCTGGAGCACCGCCTTTAGTCGAGCAAATCGACCCCGGGACTTATTCTTTGTAAGCCCAGTACTTATTCTATCGGTCTCTTTTGCCGAGCCGCTAAGTAACGGGGACATAAACACACCAGCATCGGTTGTCAAGCAATGCTAGGGGGACAAATACAGACACACAAACATATACACACACGTACACACACACATATATATATATACATATATATACGACGGGCTTCTTTCAGGTTCCGTCTACCAAATCCACTCACAAGGCATTGGTCGGCCCGAGGCTATAGCAGAAGACATTTGCCCAAGATGCCACGCAGTGGGACTGAACCCGGAACCATGTGGTTGGTTAGCAAGCTACTTACCACACAGCCACTCCTGCGCCTATGTTTATGCCGCTTGAATATTGCGTGTTAGTCTCTATTCAGGGAAGGAAATAATTCTTTAGCAAGCAGCAAGTTAAATGTCTGGCTTAAATATACATATTTGGAAATTATTAATTTCAGTTATCTCAACCGAAGTCAACGCAAGCTGGATAAGTCGTTAAATTCTAATTGTTCAAAGCTCTACTTGTGACACACTGAACTTTCCTGTCCTTCGAAGCAATGATTAGAATTTTTTGGTATTTATAGGTTTGATGAT
>NC_043013.1:48645991-48648491 GCF_006345805.1 Octopus sinensis | reverse complement strand
TTTTTTTTTCCCTTGCCCCTAAACAGATCATCCCAGGTGTCCGAATGTATATTGAAACCGAGTAGGAACTTTTATCCATAATGTTTTCTTCTTGCGATGGACGTTCATTCATCAAATCGAATGCCTTCAGTTATTAAGTATCTTCAACTAGGGACAATGAACTGCCCCAAAATAAGCGATCACGAAAACATGCATCGATGTTGAAACTTTCACTGCTGCTGCCTTGGGAATTAGAGATGGAGAACTACCTGTAAGACCCGCCAGAATAAACACTAGTAATCTGCTGCAGTTGAATTATTCGATAATCCACCTTTTCCCATGTGTATAGGGAGAATATCAATAATCTCATTTTAGTTTAACGGTATGCACTACACCATTTAATGTTTCGTTTATTTATCATTACAAGAGCTGCAAGACAAGCATTAGAAAAGCAGGAGAATCATTTGTGAATTATTTGACTTGAAAGCTATCTCGCCTCTCGAATTTCTGTTTGCCTTGATGGTCTCTTGCCAAGAGGATCTCTTCTAACGTTGCAGAATCCTCTCACCTGTAATTCAATCAATATACTTCTATAAGTATCATTCTTGTAGATCCCCTATTGACTGTTCGCTTTGCTTCTAATTTGTTTCTACACAGCAATATTCTTTCTCAATTTTTCTTCTTAACTCTGCAGTATTGAAATCAATTGTGAACACTCGTATGGTTCAAAGCCAAGCTTCTATTTGAATCAAATAATGTGCGCTCGAGAGACTCCTCTTATGCCAGCTAAACTTTTCAGTCTCTCCCTCTCTCTTTCGAAATCTGTCACAACCAATAAAAATACACTTCCAAGAAGCACCAATGTCTTTAACCTTGTTAACTACGTTTTATAATTGTCACTTTTAACAATTCAAAAGTAATAAAAACAGTTGTCAACAACTACTTTCTTTATTGCACAGTCTCCTTCTCTTCATTGTATGCATGAATATAGTCTTACGTGAGCCAAATATACTAAAGAAATGATTTCTCTTTGACAGTACAAGAAGTGGCCATCCCCCATGATAGATGTTTACCGGGTGATGAATACATGTGCATAGTATGTTTAACGTAGAATACATTCTGGCCAAAATTCAGAACCTAAATCTGAATCCAAAAGCAAGATGGCACCTGTGCCGGTGGAATGTGTAAAAGATTCGAGTGAGGTCGTTGCCGGTACCGCCTGACTGGCCCCGTGCCAGTAGCACGTAAAAGCACCCACTACACCCTCGGAGTGGTTGGCTTTACGAAGGGCATCCAGCTGTGGAAACTCTGCCAGGTCAAGATTGAAGCCTGATGCAGTCATCTGGTTCACCAGCCCTCAGTCAAATCGTCCAACCCATGCTAGCATGGAAAGCGGACGTTAAACGATGATGATGATATATATATATATATAAATGGAGTTTAACGCAGGTATAAATCAAATACTTTTACTTCCGTTTCGAAGATTTCACTGATATTATTCAAAAGAATGAATGGTATAAAACAATGCAATCTTCTCTTCTGTAGAGAATCTTCGAAACATGTGTCGAAAGTAAAAGTATTTGACTTATACTTGCGTTAAACTCTATTTATTTATTTATATATTATACAAAAAATTACACATAAACTCGAAGTTTCTACCTTTAAAAACAAAGATTATTTGTGTGATTTTTTGCTATCTATTTTTTCCGTGTTAATTGTTAACAAGGGAAAAATACACTCGTATATATATATATATATATATATATATAACACATACAAGCAAAAACGAAATCCTTGATTTTTGGCAATGGTAATGTCGAGGGAGTAGAATGAGAAAGAAAATTTCTACACCTTGCAACTTCCTGAAAATTATTAAGAATAAAAAATAAACAAATATATATTCCACAAACAAATTCCAAATACAGTTTAATTATCCTGGTGAAGTAATTTGATTTAGCAAACATTATTTGAAAGATTTGTGAAAATAGTTATATTTGAATACGAGCATCACTCTTTGGTATAAAATATAACTGAAAAACAAGCAATTTTTTGGAAATTTCCATTTTTTCTATTCTTTTAAATGGCGTTTTTTAGTAACTCTGATACCACCACTGAATTGGGAAAACAAAATATTTATTTTAGATATTCATTTAATAAATAATATTACATAGTGTACTTGTAGTTATCAGGAAAATAAATTCTTACTTGGCAGAAAACAGAGTAAATAGTTATCATGTAATATCAAAATAGTGTATGGTCAACGCTCAAGGAAGATAATATATAACAGAGATATCGGCTTTACAAATACATTTTGTTTGGGCTGTTACGCAAAAGCAGCAAAGAGCAAAGTCAGGAAAAATACAATTCAAGCCTGTGGAATTAGATACGAAACAAGAATGACCTCCCTCAGTTTGGATGTAAATCTGTGCTTAATATATCATTCATACATGCCTTTACGATTGGACATTTGAGATAAATGTGTTCTGTCTGAAATAAATGGATTCTATGGCAGCCATGATAA
>NC_043013.1:48618491-48640991 GCF_006345805.1 Octopus sinensis | reverse complement strand
GCCATAAACATGTTTTCTGTTTTGTTTTGCTTTTTTTACACATGTTTACGATTCATTCTTATCATTAAATGTAAACAAGCTAGCAAATTTGACCGAAGAAAACATTTCATACAATATGTAGTTGCTCTTTAAGGGACATATAATAAAATATTTACAGGTACATACATAAAAAAAATATAGCAACCTAAAATTAGTTTCTTATTACAACTTGATGTAGAAAAATCCGTCATTCCTAATAAGAACAGCTGTTCTCTTAAGAATGAGAATATTTTTTTAATAACTTCTTTAAAAAAATTTGGGGGAGTTGCTAACGATGCCACAAGATGCTTATTTTCTTTCCCCATCTATGAGACAAAATTCAATTCATTAAGATTTTTGTGAAGTATGTCATTCTGTACAGCAACTTTTACTCGATTTATCTTAATCTACTTAATCCATGCCATTGGCAGATTTGAGTTGTTTCCCTTATCTTATTTTTCTTTAAATGATATTAGTTTTCGTTTTTTTTTTTTGTTTAATTTTTGTTGTATTTTTCTTTTCCTTCGTAGTTTAAACATCATAGTGATTTTTCTCGCTTGGTCGTTTCAACTTGACTCAGAAACTAAGATAATAACTTTTCAACACAGGACTTATAAGAAAAGAGTAAAGTTGTTTGTCTACTTCACAAGTTAATTTCCATCTAATTCCCGATAATGATAGTTCTTACGTGCAATGGAAATGTCTATATTTTTAGTTCTTACATTCCAAAAATAACTCCTAACGTTGTCTAAATAGTTTAGCTAAATACAAAGTAGATAAAGCCGTGAGTATATAGTTTTAGACAGACTAGCAGTCATACATAAATCAAAATAGACGTTCAGGGGAAAAAATCTAGAAAGTTCAAAGGAAATGTTTAAAGGTCTTAAAAATCGTAGTGATATGATTAGAAATGTTACTACAATCAGCATTATATTTGTGTTGATATGAGAGAAATTATATTACAGAAAGGAGCGAGGAAAGCATTTTGCCCGGTGCGCTAACGATTCTGCCAGTTTCCCACTTGAAGCTTTTAAAGTACATTGATTGCAAACCAAATCATGAGAATAAAGGCACAGACATAGCAAAAAAGAAAATATGTACCAATTCAACTGAAAATAGATACAAATGAAGAAAGTTTTCAGACTGTGTAACTAACTGTGTAATCAGAGAAAATATAAACCAAGAAGAATATAATCTAGAAAAATGTATATAACTTTAATAACGTAGGTGTACTTAAAATATTTTATACTTTTTTATTCTGCACATGTGTGTATGTTAATGAAAAAATATTTTTCAGATAAAAGACAAACCATTTGACCATAATTACTCATTTATATTATCATGTTTTTGCTTACTATTTTAGATGTAATTTTAAATATCTTGTAATTAAATATCTTGGCTCAGGTATCTTAGCGAAAACTTTGCTATTAGTTTTTTATGCAGCAGACGTCCTTAGGTATTTCCCCGCTCATTCTTTTCAGTTATCACGCCACTCAATATTAGTGAAAAACCTTTATTTTTCTCTCGTCATTCAAAGATTTTACAGTAAATGTTAGGCTCTGTTTGCTTGTGTAGTCGTAATATTAAAGATAAGTCTGATGGAAAATATACTTGAAGAATATGGTAATTATAGTTAAAATATAAAATAGTTTCACGACTAATTCCAGTGAATGACTTGGCGTGTTTTGGTAGGAATCAGAAACATGAGAATAATAGTTTCCAACGTCCATAGCATTTCATACACAACGGAATTTTATATTCTATATAAGAAACTTAACCTCGGTGATCTGTATCCCAAGTTTTCAATTCTATTCATGTTATGATCGTACATCTGCTTAAAGATTCTCTCAATGCTTCGGATAATAGAGTGAAGTATATTCTTCGCTGAAGAGGTCTAATAAGTTCAAAATCTACCCAGAGTTGTCTTCCGTGCTTGCTCATTACTCATTGAGCTGATATTGTCCTTCCTTCACTACATAATTAATTCTAATTAAGTGACTAATGTCCACGATATTGAATATGTTAGCATTTACTTAACTTAGTCACTGTTTCACGTTTTACAATTTTAGAAGTTGAAAAGTTGCGCAAGGAACACAAAGGGGTCAATGACTGATGCTCTATTAGTTTGCTTGATCTGCTTGAAATCGCAACCATATCTCCTTCGATTGCACTTTATTGCAAATTAAATATTGAAGTACTAAACAACTATAAAAAAAGACGGGATGATCATGACTGGAACGCCTTTGAATTTATGTTTACTCCGTTAAGCTTGATCTGGGACTAAACAGCAGTCAGACTCTTCAGACACAGTTTTTCAGTTCTACAAACTAAAATGCATATCTCTCTTTTTACTCTTTTTACTTGTTTCAGTCATTTGACTGCGGCCATGCTGGAGCACCGCCTTTAGTCGAGCAAATAGACCCCGGGACTTATTCTTTGTAAGCCCAGTACTTATTCTATCGGTCTATTTTGCCGAACCGCTAAGTAATGGGACATAAACACACCAGCATTGATTGTCAAGCAATGCTAGGGGGACAAACACAGACACACAAACATATACACACACATACATATATATATATATATATATATATATATATATATATATATATATATACATATATACGACAGGCTTCTTTCAGTTTCCGTCTACCAAATCCACTCACAAGGCATTGGTCGGCCCGGGGCTATAGCAGAAGACACTTGCCCAAGATGCCACGCAGTGGGACTGAACCCGGAAAACCCGGAAAACCACAAGCTACTTACCACACAGCCACTCCTGCGCCTATATATATATATACATAAGCAGTGCATTTTATTAGTAGAATACACTGCATATGGTATTTATGTAGTCGGTTGTTCAGTTTATTTCGTTTAATTTATCCTAATATATAAGTCTGTTGATTGTGATTTATAGTGAAAGCTGTTTTATTGTGTGGACAAAGTAGGCAGGTGCGAAAGACATCCAGGAGTCAATTGTGAAGTTAAAATTAAGGCGCATATTATTGTTGTTGAATCTGCTTTACTTCTTGTGCATTGAAAGCAACATCCTCAAAAACAGATTTTCAACCAATTATATAATAATTTATTGCAATGAAACGCTGCAATTTTCAAGTTAAAAATGCCAATGCTTATGTATATTAGCGACAGATGCAGTATTAATACAGAGAGGTAATATTTCTCCTAACTCAGACGTAGATATTCGGTTAGAAAAAATTATACTGTGGTAGATATCATGAGAGAAACTCTCATATATCGCTGGCGGGGAGATGAGTCGCTGCTATTTCTAGCGGTCGAGTGTTCATCATTGATAAAACCAAGGAAGGCCGAAATCACGTAATCTAGTGGATTCGGCGCTAGAGGTGGTAGAGATTTATCTCTCCGATACCGATATAGAAAAGAGTGCATTTTACGCCATGAACCAATATGAGAGTTTTTTTCGTGGTATCTACCGCAGAATAGTTTGATTTGGCTGAACATCCACGTTTAAGTGGGGATATTTAATACCTATTTCTTTATTGCCCACAAGGGGGCTAAACACAGAAGGGACAAACAAGGGCAGACAAACGGATTAAGTCGATTATATCGACCCCAGTGCGTAACTGGTACTTATTTAATCGACCCCGAAAGGATGAAAGGCAAAATCGACCTCGGTGGAATTTGAACTCAAGACGTAACGGCAGACGAAATACCTATTTCTTTACTACCTACAAGAAGCTAAACATAGAGGGGACAAACAAGGACAGACAAACGAATTAAGTCGATTACATCGACCCCAGTGCGTAACTGGTACTTATTTAATCGACTCCGAAAGGATGAAAGGCAAAGTCGACCTCGGTGGAATTTGAACTCAGAACGTAGCGGCAGACGAAATACCTATATCTTTACTATCCATAAGGGGCTAAACAAAGAGAGAACAAACAAGGACAGACAAATGGATTAAGTCGATTATATCGACCCCAGTGCGTAACTGGTATTTAATTTATCGACCCCGAAAGGATGAAAGGCAAAGTCGACCTCGGCGTAATTTGAACTCAGAACGTAACGGCAGACGAAATACTGCTAAGCATTTCTCCCGGCGTGCTAACGTTTCTGCCAGTTCGCCGCCTTGGGATAATTAATACTTCTCGGCAATGCTTACTATGGCCGACTGAAGTTAGAGACCCTGATACGTTTTACCAGGAGCCTCAAATATTCTTAGGACGTCCAATTTTGTTATTACTAAGTGTTCAATAGCACAGTGTTGCTATATAAACAAAATTCTGTTTATAGAGAGATTGTAAATTCACAAAGCGTTTTATGTTAAAAACATTTTCAACGGTTCTGACAAAACAAAATAAAATAAAATTGCCGGGTTTCGAAATCATTTAAGCTGTTTAATTGGACATTAGGAAAAGGTTTCTGTAGAAAATTGCCTCCTTCAATAATAATAATTGTCATTTCCTTTTACCTTTGTTAAAAACCAAACAGTAATTTTATTTGACGATTTCAACAGCCTCAATTATAGAGTTCTTTTTCCCTCCAGGTTAAAAGTAAATGATGTGTAAAACTGAAAACACGGCTGAAAACACTTTAGTCTTCTTCTCCTAAAGGTTATCTATATGTAGTAATTCAATGCTTTCCTTTATCCAAGACTAAAAATCGTACTTCGAAATGGCGATTCTATAGAATAACCTTTATGTGGCATTTTTCGTAATTTGCTATACAATTCTAGAGATGTGAGTTCGAAATAAGAAACTTTTTTTTCCCCTCATAATTTTTACTCTTTTATCACTCAAACTTTCGGGAAAGGAAGGCATGTTCAACTCTTCGAAATAAGAAGCATCTGTAAATATGACAGAATTGCTGACCTAGGCTAATCAAAATTACATGCTGACAAGCAGATGTTATATTACACACACACACACCACACACACACACACACACACACACACACACACACACACACACACACACACACACACACCACACACAACACACACACACACACACACACACACACACACACACACACACACACACACATATATATATATATATATATAATATATATATATATATATATATATATTATATATATATATATTATATATATATATATATATCTTTTATCCTTTATTTGTTTCATCCATTTGACTGCAGCCATGCTGAGACACCACCTTGAATAATTTTTAGCCGAATGTATCGATTCCAGTACTTTTTTTTTCTTAAAGCCTGGTACTTATTTTATCGATCTCTTTTGACAAACCACTAAGTTACGGGGACATAAACACACTATCATCGGTTGTCAAGTGGTGGAAGGACAAACACAGATACACACACGCATAGATATATACGTATACATACGTATATAGATGGTGGCCATTGCACGAAGCTTAATCAATGTTGTTATCGTGCAATGCCTGTGCAAGAAGATTTTTTTTTAAAGTGAGGAAAGGCTGTGCACTGAGTCAATCCCACTCACTAAGCAACAGCAGCCATAATCCGAAAGGAAGAACAAGTCAACATCATCGGTAACCACTGAGCCGCAGGTTTTATGTCGGAGTTATCCCAGTTACCTGAGTTACCTTCCCCTAGAAGGAAGCCCTAACTAAGGCTAGGAGTCCTTCACTTCCAATGGTTTAACCGCGCGATCGGGTATTCAGTCCGACTATTTCTATGTCCCCGCGCATGATACATCCTTAAGACATTTATTGGATGGCCATTGACTCTCAAGAGTGCCGTCGCCCTTTGACGGGTTTTGTTTTTCATCCCGCAGGGTGTCCAATAAACACCCCTCCTCACCAAGCAAGCTTGGTGGGGTTGCCGGTTTAGTCACCGACGACCCTCCATGCAACAGGTTGTACTGGGTTACATGTTACCAGTAGCACTCGAAAGTGACTTGACATGACATAGATAGATACATACATACATATACGACGGGTTTCTTTCAGTTTCCGTTTGCCAGATCCACTCACAAAGCCTTAGTCGGCTCGAGGCTATAGTAGAAGGCAGCTGCCAAAGGTGCCACGCAGTGGGACTGAACCCGGAACCACACATCCATATATATATATATATATATATATTATATATATATATATATATAATATATATATATATATATATGGGGCGGGGATACGGCACTTTGGTCTAAACCACTTTAGTCTAAGATACTTTGGTGTAAAAGTATTTTCATCTAAAGACACTTTCGTCTAAAGACACCTTGGTATAATGACACTTTGGTAAACTGACACTTACGTTAGGTATAACGAAACTTGTTTGATTATACGTGTAATATATGCTTGAAATAGAATATACATTTATTACAATAAAAATAAAATGAAAACGAAATTTAAAAAGAACCCAAATCATGTGCAATACTACGAAAGTAATCTTCCATTGATCTCGATTCTGGTAATTGGCAACAACTTGTAATATTCTTTCCTCTCTTCTTGTTGCTTTGGTAATTTTCTTCTTGGGGCTTGCACCTACGCTAAGTTGAGATAACATTGTTTTGATGATTTGTTCTTCTCTTCTTAGAACATCAATAACATTATATAGATTTGAATGTGATCTAAGACCCTAAATCGCCTATGCCATTCTTCAATAGAACTAATTGTACGTGCTTTACTATAAAGTGTGAACTCGTAAACATTCCATTTATGTATTGTAAATAATGGCTTTGACTGTCTTCCATTTTGTCTCAGCATTCCATTTACAAAAGTATTTTCTATGCATTCAATAAACAGCAATACCTTTTCAGGTGCACTTTGTTTCAAGCATAGCAGTCCTATTGGTACAACAGCAACATGCAGAAAGGCCAAAGCGTTCACTTTTCGACATAATAAAGAAAAGTTTATATCATTGTTATCATATTATAATAAAGTCCCAATTGCTAAATTTTTCTCCAAGTCGATTGGAAGAAATGGAAATGCACAGCAATGGCACCAAAAACATGTAAAAATGCATTTCGATTTGCCAGTTCAAAGTCTATGCTCACCTCTGTTATGTCCTTTTCAATTCCGTTAGCTTCCATCCATTCTACAAGAGCATACAACATTTTAACGTAAATTTCTTCCGACTTCCCTGGTAGCAATACAAAAACAAGAGGATGTATTTCACTGTGGATTTTGGCATGAATTGTATATATTTGGTAAAAGATGTTGGGACATGTTTCAAAAATTCCCTCACCAAACCAGTGTTTTGATGAACCTAGCTTTTGCAAGGATGATGGTGCTGCAAAAATCAAAATTCTTTCTTGATCATCTTCTCCACTACCATGTACTAGCCAGTTTTCTCCTCCCATGGTTATCCGAAATCTGCCTTGAACATCTACATCAGCCAATGATGTTGGAAGCTTGAGAAGCTGTTTATTTCTTACTTTCCGAATATTTGGAGTGATGTTAGCATTGGTAGGAGGCAACGGTTGGGAACCTTTTGGGACCTCACTAATCGCGTCAGAAATTATTGCTGCAGGCATTTCTGATGTTGTAAGAGCTTTTTTCTTTGATTTTGCTTATTGCTTGGAGCACATGCACTTTTTCACTACCGCCTGCATGGTTGTGTTCTGAAGTTTTCATAACTTTATGATTTCTGCTAAAGATAAGGCGGCTGGGACACTTTCCATCTTCACGTTGCCAATAAGTAGCGCTTTCAGCTGAGTTGTTCTTTTCCTCGAGTTGCTTTCACGAGGTGTATAGTACTATCCGTGTTGAGGTTCAATCTGTAACTAAAATACGAAGAATGGTTAACAAGCTTTGCAATTCAAAAACATTAAGATATATCTAAACGACTTAACAAGGAAACTGAAATTAATGTAATTAGTGTTATAAAACAAAGAAGTCGCAGGAGTGGCTGTGTGGTAAGTAGCTTGCTTACCAACCACATGGTTCCGGGTTCGGTCCCACTGCGTGGCACTTTGGGCAAGTGTCTTCTACTGTAGCCTCGGGCCGATCAAAGCCTTGTGAGTGGATTTGGTAGACGGAAACTGAAAGAAGCCCGTCGTATATATGTGTGTGCGTGTATGTTTGTGTGTCTGTGTTCGTCCCCCTAGCATTGCTTGACAACCGATGCTGGTGTGTTTATGTCCCCGTCACTTAGCGGTTCGGCAAAAAAAGACCGATAGAATAAGTACTGGGCTTACAAAGGATAGGTCCCGGGATCGAGTTGCTCGACTAAAGGCGGTGCCCCAGCATGGCCGCAGTCAAATGACTGAAGCAAATAAAAAAAAATTAAATTTAAAAAAATTTTTAAATACCAAAATAATCATTAGGTGATAGTTCTTTGTACGAAAAAGATTATAAGAGCATAGTTATTTAGTTTGAAGTTATATTTTTGAAAAGGGTAGGGTTTATAGAATACGGATCAGATAGATCTACTTCTTGCTTGCAACTTTAAAAGAGGTTATCGTTTATTTGCTGGTACGATATTCACAAATATTACACTATTAAATCTATTGTTATCTTATCACGTATCGCGTATCGGCGATTTCATTGTTATCTTTGTTATACCGACATCCACTTTCTTAGAATATTCACAAATATTTTTCTTGTCGTTCTATTCAGACAAATGTCTAAACAAGGAAATAGAAAAGAAAAAAAAAGCACAGAAAATTAAGAAACGGGCAGACATTTGTATTCAGTATAAACTTACACGTCTCTGTGTGTGTGTGTGTGTGTGTGTGCTTGTGTATGTGTGTTTGTGTGTGTGTGGTGCATGTGCATATATACATATATATATGTATATATATATATATATTATATATATATATATATATATATATATATATATATATATATACATACACAGATGCCACACACAAACAAACACACAACACATATATATATATATAATATAATATATATATATACCAACGGAACTAAAGCGTCTTACATCCCACCCTGCAAACACCACACACACACACACACACACACACGCACACACACACACGCACATGTGCACATGTAGCTGCCAAAGCTAAATACTACTCTTCCTCAGACATCACTTGCTACTCCACGCAGCTACATTCACGCGCCAAACATCTTCCAACTCTTTTCTGACTACCTAGCTATTATCATCATTATGCACTCATCAATGAACAAAGAAAAAAATACTCCTACATACTTCAAAAGAGCTTGGTGGAATCGATTCCATCAGGAAGCGGAATCTAAATTTGTAGAATTCAACATAACCACAGAAATAAAAGAAAAATGCTGGATAAGCTACAGCAGCACAAAGAGTCAACAAAATAATTTTAAACGCATCAAACAAAAATATACCCGCAGGTCAGCACAAAATCATACACCCCCAATTACACAACACAAATAGCCAACATGATAAACACTGCACACAACCAAATAATACAATGCTCCAACGCTTCGGAGTAGAATTAAGTCAAACATCTAAAAGATAAACTAAAAAATATAGACATCGGTGACCAGTCTCACATTTATATTTAACATAAGCCACATAGCAAACAGGCAAAAACTTTATATAGAATAGTCAAGGCGCAGGAGTGGCTGTGTGGTAAGTAGCTTGTTTACCAGCCACATGGTTCCGGGTTCAGTCCCACTGCGTGGCACCTTGGGCCGAAAGGCCGATAACAGCTGATTATATATTACAGGCAAGTGCCTGGCGGTCAATAATTCTTCTGCGCTAAGGTTTCAAGAATTTGACCAAAGCGTTTGCCAAAAGGTTGACGGTCTCATTGGTTATGCGCAAACATGAAGCATCCAACCCACATCTATCCATAAAAAGCCTCCTCCTCGTTGAATATATCATAAAGTGGATGCATAAGGAACCTGATATGGATGGAGCCTCAGTCAACTTGGATTAATCGATAGACTTCGATATGGTCGACCTCCAATACTTGGCGACTGTTTTCAAGGCAAATGGTTTCGATCCCGTCTTCAGAAACTATAATGTACAGCGATATATTACCCGATGGTCAGAGTAAATGGCCATCTGTTGGAACCGTTCAGCATCATTTATCCGTACGTACTGACTCTAGATCCACTTCTATAGTAGCTGAAGGTTTCGATGTGCAACCCACGAGAACTAGGATGCGGAAGATTTGTGTTTTCATATTGGATGATGTCAGCGTAAGCATCGGACAGCAAACACCGCGTGGTGATCGACACTTCTCTAAGGGGATACGAGTCAGATGGAGCGCCTACGTTGCCACTCTCCCTTTCTCCTCACCGTGGTTGAGCGGAATGGAACACCTGCTCTTCTTCTTTCTGTGGAGAAAACACGTCCCACTAATCGGACGCTCCATCTAGGCACACTTTTCCGCAGCCGTTTGACAATGCTCGAGTACTGCATGATCGCATGCAGGTCGGTTTCTTGGACGGGTGCGCCCGACGGCACTACCACATCTGCAGAATTTACCTGGAACTGACAGTATCCCCCACTCTACCCTAGTATCGCTGTCACGACCAAAATTTCTGAAAAGGGAAGACAACTGACACATTATCCAATGTAGGTATTGACCAATTCTGTCATGTCTTGATTTATACTCTACAGGTGCTAAAACCTTACACCCAGAGATTAAGTAGTCCACTGTTTCAATCCCATCGTTGCAGTATCGGTACTTTGCGTCTACACCATTTTTCATCACATTGGCTTGATAGTTCGGGGTCAATAAGCTCTGATCTTGAGTAGCCTTCACTCTTTGGCTTTAGTTCTGAGCTCCGTAGCCACTGATGGATGTGCTTCTGGTCTACATCGGTCTTCAACGGTTATTTTCTCCTTCTCTATTTCGCTGTAGAATGTTTTCACATTGGATGTGAACAGCTTATTTTGCTTGTAAAACTTTCCCTTCTTTAACCTTCATATTCTTTGAGCTTTTGCTTGGACTTTTTGTTGCAATGTTATCTTTGTTGAAAGTAGTTCTTCTCTCGGTGAGAATCTATGTTTTCTCTTCATCTTTCTTCCTTTTCTGGTATTTCCATTGTTTCCACAGATTAAGTTCATTCAATATTGATATTTCACCTCTCATTATTTCAATCTGTTTTTCAATTTCACTTTTGCTGTTTGGAATTCTTCTCGGGTTTGTATTCCTTTGTTTTCCCAGAGGCATACAATTGGTTTCAATGGCCTTGGCAGCTGCGTTAAGAATTTCGTTTAACTCAGTGAGGTCTGGTTTTAATTCTTGTATACTTTCATTTGTTACATAGTTTCCAATTTTAATTTGTTTGGGATTGTATTTGAGTTCATGAAGTGATTCTCTATGAACCACTTCATAAAGTTATGAAGTGGTTTTACAACTGCAAGCTCAATCAGGATTTTCTATTTCATTTCTATCGTAAATGCGTGATCTTCAAATATTTTGTCTTTACCACTTTCCTCGTTATCGTTATCAGGCTCATTACAGTTTATTTCTTCAGACGTTCGCGTGTTCTGGTCAGATGGCAGTCTTTCAAATGAGACTCGTGGAGAGTTGCTCTCTTCGTCTGGTTCTTTATTTCCCTTCTGTCGTACATTTAAGTCATTTTCCGCTGCGTGCTTAATTGCGGTTATTTCACTATCTGTGAGTCTTTTATTTCTGAAGATACCCCTCCTAACATTTGCTAACTTGTTTTCGTCCAAATATGGTCTGCTGTCTTGATTTTGAGTTACTCTCTTTACTCTTTCACTTGTTTCAGTCATTTGACTGCGGCCATGCTGAAGCACCGCCTTTAATCGAGCAACTCGACCCCGGGACTTATTCTTTGTAAGCCCAGTACTTATTCTATCGGTCTCTTTTGCCGAACCGCTAGTGACGGGGACATAAACAACAGCATCGGTTGTCAAGCATGCTAGGGGGACAAACACAGACACAACAAACATACACGCACACACACACACACACACACACACACACACACAACACACACACACACACACCACACACACACACATATATATATATATATATATATATATAACATATATACGACGGGCTTCTTTCAGTTTCTGTCTACCAAAGGCTTTGGTCGGCCCGACGCTATAGTAGAAGACACTTGCCCATGGTGCCACGCAGTGGGAGTGAACCCGGAACCATGTGGTTGGTAAGCAAGCTACTTACCACACAGCCACTCCTGAGCCTATGTTCTCTATATTTGATAAAAGTGTGCGGTGTGTTTCTCTTCAGATGGCCAAGCAAATGCATATTAAAGGCGTATATTGCTTCTGTACACTCTCCTCGGATTCATTTGGTCCTCTTACATTTTTCTTTCTATGGTGAACTTGGAGGGCTCGATTTTGGGCAGTTCCCATTCAAATGACCCTCCAGGTTTCTATACGGGGAAGGGTTTATGCTAGTTGATGACTTTTCGAACCCCGGGCTGGCTCTCTTCTGGGAGACGCACTTCCAGATTAACCATAAGACAAGCGATTTGGTGTACTGTTATAGTTTTACCTTTTTGTTTCGTAAGACATATTTGTGCTAAATTAAAATTATTAGTATTGAGCTCTGTGTGGCAGATGTAGAGACGGTTGTTGTCTCTGCCGCTACTGTCAACTCTGCCATTAATACCGTAACAGTTACTTGTCATTGCATCATTGTTCATCGTTAGTTAACACCAATAGTGCCTTGATCTGTATCATTGTGGCTAACCTTGGAAGCCATGACAACAGTATAACCGTTATTTAGTTAAGTCTCCTACTACTGTGTGGTTATGTTTAGTTTCGACTTTTGTTATGTACTTGGGATAATCATAAATACGTGAGGGTTGGAGGGGATATGTAAGAGGAAGAGAAGCAGCTTGGTGAATAGACTAAATAGGTTCGGCAGATGGTGAGAAGGAGATCAACAACGGGGCTTCGCATTCCTATGTGATCAGGAAACAAAAGAAGCGTCACACCCATGCGGTCAGCAGAAGTCAAATGCGTTTACTCCAACTACTAGCGATCAATGAGAGCGCTGACCTTGGCCTTGGAAAGAACCAATTCACCTTGTTCTATTTTTAATTACTGGTAAAAAAAATAATAGTATGCATACTGTTACTCTTTTACTTGTTTCAGTCATTTGACTGCGTCCATGCTGGAGTACCGCCATTAGTCGAGCAAATCGCCCCCAGGACTTATTCTTTGTAAGCCTAGTACTTATTCTATCGGTCTCTTTTGCCGAACCGCTAAGTTACGGGGACGTAAACAAACCAGCATCGGTTATCAAGCGATGTTGGGGGAACAAACACACACATATATATATATATATATATATATATACATATATACGACGGGCTTCTTTCAGTTTCCGTCTACCAAATCCACTCACAATGCTTTGGTTGGTCCGAGGCTATAGTAAAAGACACTTGCCCAAGGTTCCACGCAGTGGGACTGAACCCGGAAGCATGTGGTTGGTAAGCAAGCTACTTACCACACATCCACTCATACACCTATGTTTACATTTTTGAATTCTCAGGGAAAAGGAAAGGGTAGATATTCACAGAAAATTGTAGATATTAAAGTTCTTAAGTTTTTACGTTTTTAAAGATGATCGTTTGTGTGTTCGGCCCCAGTAAAACTATAGATATGCAAGCTTTTAAACTTATTTTGAAGGAAATTTTTCAAAGTTTTTAAAGATGATCATTTGTGAGTTCGTCCAGAGAAAATTGTAGATATGTAAGTTTCTAAACGTATTTTGAAGGAAATGTAAGATAACTCACAGGAGATTGTAGATATTCCAGTTTTTGAAAGTTATTTTTTAGCTGTTCTTCTAGGTTGTATTAGGGTTTCTGTGTCTTCGGCTGCTAATTGGTCAGAGCAGCGAAGAGCACGTCCTATTATTATATTATTATTATTATTATTATATTATTATTATTATTATTATTATTATTATTATTATCATTATTATTATTATTATTATTATTATTAATACTACATTCTCAGTTCAAATTCTGTTGAGGTCGACTTTGCCTTTTCTCCTTTCGGGTCGAAAAAACAAGTACCAGTTGAACATCCCCTCCCCCAAAATGGTTTCCATTGTGGAACTATTGTTGTTGTTGTAGTAGTTGTTTCTGTTAAGGTGGAGGGCTGGTAGAATCGTTAGCACGCTGGACAAAAAATGCTTAGCGACATTTCTTCCGGTTTTACGTTCTGAGTTCAAATGTCAACGAGGTTGACTTTGTGCTTCATAATTTCGGGGTCAGAAAAAATAAATAAAAAAAAAAAACAGTTGCATACAGAGGTCGATATAATCGACTACTTTTCTTCCAACAAATGTCAGGCCTTGTACCTAAAGTAGAAAGGATTATTACTGTTATTATTCATAGAAAACCGATAGAGTAAGTAATACTAGAAGGATAAAAAGCGCTAAACGTTATTTTATTTACGTATTAATACAACTGACAATAGGTATTTTTAAGAGTTCCGCAAGTAAATCAATAAATACAAATAAATGGAAGGAGAGATCAGCTAATGTTTCCTTGAAGCAGTTTGGAACTAAAAATAAAATAAATGCCAGGATCGATTATCATTTTGTTCTGTTACTGATTTGTTTTCCGTGTTTTGTTTTTTTTTCATTTTTGTTACACTTTTCTTCATCATTATACTCATCATCGTCATCGTCATCATCATCATCATCATCATCGTCGTCATCGTGATCATCATCATCGTCGTTGTCACCGTCATCGTTCTCATTGTCGCCGTCGTCCTCGTCATCGTCATCATCATCATAATCATCATCGACATCATCGGTACTACTTAAGAAGAGCGGTCCCGGTGCGCGCACTCGCGTAGTCACGCATCTGTGCTAGCTAGTCGTGACCAGTCGATCCTACAACTACCTAGCAAAATAAATAAAACACAAAATAAATATTTTTTTAAAACAAAGTAAAATGCAAAAACACAAAGGATCGACTAGTCACGACTAGCTAGCGCGGATGCTCGCCTACGCGAGTGCGCGCACCGGGACCACTCTTCTTAAGTAGTACCGACATCATCATCGACATCATCATCATCATCATCATCACCACCAACATCATCATCATCATCATCATCATCATCATCATCATCTCCATCATCACCAGTCTGTTGAATAACGTACATGCAACAATGTGACCAAAAAAAAAAGCAATTACCCCTTGCTTACTTTTGCTGTTAATTTTTGCATATTTATTTTTCCCTTCTTTCCTGGGGAATAATGAAAATAGTCCGATATTTCTTTTCAGTACATAAGGTTCTGTAGTTCCATTGTTAACCCCATTTTGTCGTGGCCGACAGCCAACAAGAACCGCTTGAATGGTGAGGTGTATTGAGGTGTTTTCGTTAATGTAATAAATGCCAACCGATAACAAAATATTTTCCCCATTCACTGTCCTCTTTGACCAGTTTCACTTCTCCTAATTGCAGGCTGTAGTTTTGTTTCTGTCCTCATGTCTTCATTTTCACAAAACACGTCTTTCTTCTTGTTTATCCAAACATTAATGTTGATAATAATAAAAAAAAATCGCTAAAAATATCATTAAAAAGAAATGTCTTTTTTTTCCCTTTTTTCATTCTCTCTTTTTCTCATTTTCTCCTTTCTTTCTCTTTCCACATAACGGATGTGATGCAGCAACGGAAACAGAAAGCGCACAAGGTTTGCGTGTTGTGTGTGTGTGTGTGATCGTGTGTGTGTATACGTTGTGTGTGTGTGTGATCGTGTGTTGTGTGTGTGTGTGTGTGTGTGCGTGTGTGAGTGTGTGCGTGTGTGAGTGTGTGTGTGTGTGAGTGTGTGAGTGCGTGAGTGAGTGTGGGAGTGTGTGTGTGTGTGTGTGTGTGTGCGTGTGATCGTGTGTGTGTGTACGCGCGCGTATGAGTGAAGAGAGAAAGAAAGAAAGAAAGAAAGAAAGAAAGAAAGAAACAGAGAGAAAAAGAGAGAAAGAAAGAAAAAGAAAGAAAGAAAGAAAAAGAAAGAAAGGAAAAAAAGAAAGGAAAAGGAAGAAAGAAAGGAAAAAAGAAAGGAAGAAAGAAAGAAAAAGAGAAAGAAAGAAAGAAAGAGAGAAAGAAAGAGAGAAAGAAAGATAGAAAGAAAGCAAGAAACAAAGAAACAAAGAGAAAAAAAGAGAGAAAAAGAAAGAAAGAAAGAAAGAAAGAAAGAAAAAAGAACGAAAGAAAGAAAGAAAAAGAAAGGAAAAGGAAGAAAGAAAGAAAGAAAAAAAGAAAGAAAGAAAGAAAGAAAGAGAAAGAAAGAAAGAAAGGAAAAGAAAGAAAGAAAGAAAGAAAGAAAGAACGATTTAGAAAGGGAGACGTAAATGTAGGGGGGGTCTGTGTGTGTTTGTAACTGTGCATGGAGCATAAATACAGCCGCTTTCTGTTTTTATTTACTTTGCGTCGACCAAAGCAATATTCTATTTAATATTTTTTGTCTTTACCATATTACCATTAGACGGCAACACAGAACAACAACAACAACAACAACAGCAAAGCGAAAACTCGATGAATAACAACTACAACATTGACAGCAACATCGACAACATCGACAACAAATATAAAAAGAAAAATAGCAACACTGATATTTAATGAAAAACAACAACAACAACAGTGACTGCAATAGTAATAGCAACAACATTGGTAGTGACTTCTGCACAACAACGAAAAAAAGAATTTTAAAAAAAACCTCTTTCTGTTTATTTCTTGTTCACTTCTGTCCACACCCAGTGACCCCTTATCCATCTGTCTTTCTTCTACCGTCATTCCTTCAACTACTAATATTGTTGCTGCCATTACTGCAGCGTCGGTGGTGTCGTCAGCGTCGGTGGTGTAACGGTTAGCATGGTTGCCTTCCAAGCAGTCGATCCAGGTTCGTCTCCCGGCCGACGCAGGCGGTAGTTATCACCAGGCGGCGAGCTGGCAGAAACGTTAGCACACCGGGCGAAATGCTTAGCCGTATTTCGTCTACCGTTACGTTCTGAGTTCAAATTCCGCCGAGGACGACTTTGCCTTTCATCCTTTCGGGGTCGATTAAATAAGTACCAGTTACGCACTGGGGTTGATATAATCGACTTAATCCGTTTGTCTGTCCTCTCTTGTGGGTAGTAAAGAAATAGCCATTACTACTACTACTACTACTACTACTACTTTACTACTACTACTACTACAACAATGGTCTCACAGTTTCGCACTGGGGTCGATGTAAGCGACTTAATCCCTTTGCCTGTCCTTGTTTGTCCCCTCTATGTTTAGCGCCTTGTGGGCAGTAAAGAAATATATAATTTTTCTTTTTCTTATTTTCCTGTTGCTTTTCCTAATGTAACCCCCTTCAATTAGGTGCAGAATGTTCTCCCTTTAGAAGGGTTATAGGTGCACCATGCCACTCGGTTTAACACTACTATCTGGCCCTTGGGTACATTTAGCTGAGTTCGCCCTGTTGCATGCATTTGAACGAAGCCTCCGGTTTCAGGATTTCTAAGGCGGCGGGCCGGCAGAAACGTTAGCATGCCGGGCGAATGCTTAGCGGTATTTAGCCCGTCGTTACGTTCTGAGTTCCATTTCCGCCGAGGTCGACTTTGCCTTTCATCCTTTCGGGGTCGATAAATTAAGTACCAGTTTCGCACTGGGGTCGATCAAATCGACTTAATACCTATGTCTGTTCTTGTTTGTCCCATCTATGTTTAGCCCCTTGTGGGTAATAAAGAAATAGGTTTCAGGATTTCCATGACCATCACTTTCTACAATTCTATATAATGCCGAAAAATAGTTCGACATCCCCTGGTCAAATTTTTCCTCACCTTTTCACGCATCCGAACAATTCTTTCCCACCTAAATCCTCTGTATCACCTTTTCCAGGCAAACTGCACATTCTATTTCTCTTTGAGACTCAAATTTCTCAGCCCCGATCGACAATCCATCACCGCTATTCAGGATACAATTTTCTGTTAAGATTTCACTCCAAAAGGTGGTGTTTATGATTACATGCACTTCATTCTCTACCTCTTACCTCTCTCACCTGGGTTTCAGCAACACCGATTTCCAGTTACTCTCGCTCTCTGTCGCTCACCGATATCTCGAAACCACTAGCAACCCTTTAACCATATTCCCTCCTAAATCGAGAACATCTGTCTCACCTTACTTTTCTCTAAAATCATTGTTCTCAGTTATTTCAATGTTCGCTGTCCATCGTGGCTCTCACACACATCCCACACCGAATCTGCGAGTGTAGAAACCGAATCCTTTGCTCTTGTCAACTTTTTACCCCAACTTGTTTCATCTCTTACTTTCATTCAAACCAAACCAATGCACACTCCAGACACCACTGATCTCTTTCTCACCTCAAAACTTAAACGCTATTAACCGTGTTCGTTTCTCCACTGATTGAATCATCCAGTCACGGCTTCACTACAACTGCCAAACACACAACATACATCCACTCTCTGAAGACCCTATAGCACTTGAAGCCGAGCGACATGTCGAAGATCTGTCAATTTTATGTTACTTTTTCCTGGCAGTACATCTGCTTCATTCAAGTCTCAGCTAGACAGAATGACTGAAACCATCCTTTTAAGCAAGTCGTTTTGCATCCTACACGCACCAAAAACCCCTTGTCCTAAATCCGCCAAGTGCTTTACACGTAGCTGCGCATCAGCTGTTCGGGCAAAAATTAAGGCCTACAATACCTCGAGAATCTTACCCACATCCCAAAACTGACTGATGTTCACGCAGTATTGTAACCCTAGTAAGACTACTTTTCAGTGATCAAGAAGCCTTCGTATATCACACGGCCATCAAGCTTTTCAGTCGCCTAAACTATAACCGATCTTTCTTATCTCCAGCCCCCAAAATACCAACTTTGCGAAGTCGTCTTTCCCCTCTAAATAATGATTGCACCGTAAGCAGCACCTTATGGGCTACAGCAACAACAGCGATAGAACAAAAGTCAATAAAACCACCATCATTACCAGCAGCAACAGTAGCAAGATCTCTTTCGCAGGAATAACTCATAACACAAGGAAACTATTTAGCTTCTCCCTAGAAGACAAGCAGATTAAACAGGAGGACGCCGCTCGATTGAGCAGAAATGAAGAAAGAAAGGTAACTCTTACAGCACCGTGTGAAACTTTAGCGGCAACAGCTTAAAAGACAATAAGTTATCGCTGTTTGTTGTTAAAGGTTGTTGTCTGGAGACGATCACGAAAGCACAAGTAGAAAGAAATCTCTGCGATGTATAGCAGGATATCCAGTATATATATCTATAGCAATTTAGTTCGGTGGAGTCAAACTCTTATTTTAGACTGAGACCTTCGCACTACAATACTCAGTGGTCGTCTACAGCAGTGCTGATTTTTATTTCGTTCTCTTCTTTGCATATTTTGGAAGATCAGTGAAGTTAACAATAAAATGAGTCCCACCAGAGCCGGATCTCTGGTGGATTCTGGTCTGAGTAGTGTTGGAGTGAAATGATACCCTGTAGGAGGTGAAGAGAACGAGACGAGAGAACTAGTTTGAAACTGCATCAGAATTTCTTTCCATGCCAAATATGAAAATGTTGAAGGGGGGAAGTATCTATCTTCGACTTTTCAATCTAGTTCAGGAGTTTCAATCTAGCGCAGGAGTGGCTGTGTGGTAAGTAGCTTGCTTACCAACCACATGGTTCCGGGTTCAGTCCCACTGCGTGGCATCTTGGGCAAATGTCTTCTACAATAGCCTCGGACCGACCAAAGCCTTGTGAGTGGATTTGGTAGACGGAAACTGAAAGAAGCCCGTCGTATATATGTATATCTTTGTGTGTCTGTGTTTGTCCCCTCCAACATCGCTTGACAACCGATGCTGGTATGTTTGCGTCCCCGTAACTTAGCGGTTCGACAAAAGAGACCGATAGAATAAGTACTTGGCTTAGAAAGAATAAGTCCTGGAGTCGATTTGCTCGACTAAAGGCGGTGCTCCAGCATGGCCGCAGTCAAATGACTGAAACAAGTAAAAGAGTAAAAGAGAGTAACACATCTCTCTTTCGACATGGAGACCAGGCAGATAAAAACAGCCTGCAGTCCCCTGCCAAATAATAATGGTCTATTCTTTATTGTAGGCATTCAGGAGCTCAAAGTTGATTAGGTCACCACTGCTCCAGGTTTCTTACCCACCGTCTCTATTATGAAACAATCCCAAATCTCATGTCCCTACCGAATGGAGTGATTCTAAGAATAACTGTGGAAGATAGAAACCGAGATGCAATTTGCGTAGAACAATCAGCCTTCTAACGGTCTTCTGCCCACACAACCAAAGCAGGAAAGTGGAAAGAAGGGCCCTACTGTGACTGACATCATCACTGCAGCAGCAACAACAACATGCAACAGAAAGACAGTAGCAACAACAGCAAGAATAAGAAGAGAATAACAATAACAACCTTTCTACTAGCATCAATAGCAGCAGCAACAACAGTGGAGGCGCAATGGCCCAGTGGTTAGGGCAGCGGACTCGCGGTCGGAGGATCGCGGTTTCGATTCCCAGACCGAGTGTTGTGTGTGTTTATTGAGCGAAAACACCCAAAGCTCCACGAGGCTCCAGCAGGGGGTGGTAGCGACACCTGTTGTACTCTTCCGCCCCAACTTTCTCTCACTCTTTCTTCCTGTTTCATGTACCCGACTTCCTACGCAACCGCTGAGCCTGGATGCGCATTCATCCATCCGTCGATGCTCTCGGTGTCAGGGGTTGACCTGCTTTCTCTTCTGCGCTTCTTACGAATAGCAAAGGACCACGTTTCGGACTTCTCCCATCTTGCGAGCTCTGGGACGAAGACCGTTCGCTCAACAGCAACAGCAGTAACAACAACATGCAACAGAAAGACAGTAGCAACAGCAGCAGCAACAGCAGCAAGAATAAGAAGAGAATAACAATAACATCAACATCAGCAGCAACAACAACAACAACAACATCGGCAACACCAATAAACATCGTAGCAACTGGGGAAAGACCAACAGTATTGACATCTAAGTTGTCTACAATAGTAACTGCGGCAGCGGAACACAGAGATTACAACACAAAACCGTAACACAGGGGATATCCCAGCACCGCTTTCCGCAGCTGAAGAAACATCTCAAGGGAACGAAATCTCATTCCGATTCGGAAGTGATCGCTGCTACAGAGGCCTGGTTGGAAGCCCAATTTTCCGAGTTCTTTTTATAGGGCTTAGGAAAACTGAATGGGAAATAAACTGAATGGAATCATAATTAACTGATCCTCCTCTGTTTTCTTTTACCCAAAGCCAGAAACTTTTCAGCACCCCTTCGTATATGTATATATATATATATATATATATATATATATATATATAGTCACACGACAGACCGCCACACAGTCTCCGTATTCTAAATTTACTCACGGGGCATTGGTCGGTCCGAGGTTATAGTAAAAGTCACCCAAAAGTGCTGCGGAGAGAGATTAAAGCTGAAACCAAGTCGTTCGCAAAGTCAGCTTCTTAACCACACAGCCACACATGTACCTATAGATAGATAGATAGATAGATAGATAGATAGATAGATAGATAGATAGATAGATATTATATATTAGTATATTAGCATATATACATACATACATACATACATACGTACATATACATGCGTACATATATATATATATATATATATATCACGTGATCACGTGACCGACCAGTCCATCAGATGTATTTACACATCGCTGGTCACAATGCGTTCGCATTGTTTTAGCCTTCGAATGACGCCACCCCGCTGGCTAAGCGAGCAGGCCAATATATATATATATATATATATATTATATATATATATATATATATATATATATAAAGAGGGAGACGGACAGACAGACAGACACACAGGCACACAGACACACAGGCAAGCAGGCAGGCAGACAGACAGATCGTTACACTAAAACAATTGGAAGTTATAACCTCTTCAAAGGTTATAACTTCCAGTAATTTGAAGACACAAACCGTTAATCGGTTTATTAAGCATAAATCTAATTAATTTTAAACTTTATTGTATTTAGAGTTAAATTAATTGTTTCGTCCAGGAATACACGGGAAATAAATGTGAGCTTGTATATGTGACTGAAGGAGTTAGATGCATAGCATTACTCTAAGCGGGTGCAAGACTAAGAAGATGGGAGAAAATATGGAAATATTATCAGCATACCGACGTGTTATTAAGACATTTACAATGAGAAAGTATATAAATCGTTGGGGTGTAATATACAAGGTCGGAATTAATGCAGCGGCGTTCGTGACAGTTTTATTAGCTGACACAGGTCGCTCAAATTGCATATTTTAGCAGCGTAACTCTTCCTCTGGAATAATCTTTCTCTTTATTACTGGCAAATAAAATGGGCTCCGAGCGAAAGCAGCGTGCCATCATTGAGTTCTTGACAATCGAGATGTGCAGGTTGTCCAACATCCGCAGATGACAAAAGGAGTTTAAGGAAATGACGTAAGTGACAAGAGCATTGTGTACAGATGGATGAAGAAGTTTATCAGGGGAAAACTAGCATTGAATACAAACTACGCAGTGGGTAACCATTGGCTATGGCAACTGGCACGAATCGCCAGCGAGTGGACGAATTAATTCCTGCGGACAC
>NC_043013.1:48568491-48613491 GCF_006345805.1 Octopus sinensis | reverse complement strand
GCGTGGAGGCGCAATGGCCCAGTGGTTAGGGCAGCGGACTCGCGGTCATAGGATCGCGGTTTCGATTCCCAGACCGGGCATTGTGAGTGTTTATTGAGCGAAAACACCTAAAAGCTCCACGAGGCTCCGGCAGGGGATGGTGGTGATCCCTGCTGTACTCTTTCACCACAACTTTCTCTCACTCTTACTTCCTGTTTCTGTTGTACCTGTATTTCAAGGGGCCGGCCTTGTCACTCTCTGTGTCACGCTGAATATCCCCGAGAACTACGATAAGGGTGCACGTGTCTGTGGAGTGCTCAACCACTTACACGTTAATTTCACGAGCAGGCTGTTCCGTTGATTCGGATCAACCGGAACCCTCATCGTCGTAACCGACGGAGTGAAAAGAAGAAGATATGTGTCAGCGTGTGTGTATCTGTGTGCGGTACATAACGTTTATATACAAAATGCACTCACATAATTACACACACACATACACACATACGTACATACATTCATACATACATACATACATACATACACACGTACATACATACACACGTACATGCATACATACATACATACATACATACATACATACATACATACATACATACATACACACACACAGGCACATACATACATACATACACACATACATACACACATATATACATACATACATACATACATACATACATACATACATACACACACACAGACACATACATACATACATACACACATACATACACACATATATACATACATACATACATACATACACACATACATACACACACACAGACACATACATACATACATACATACACACACACAGACACATACATACATACATACACACATACATACACACATATATACATACATACATACATACATACATACATACATACATACACACATACACACACAGACACATACATACATACATACACACATACATACACACATATATACATACATACATACATACAATACATACATACATACATACATACATACACACACACAGACACATACATACATACATACATACATACATACGTACATACATACATACATACATACATACATACATACATACATACATACATACATACATTACATACATACATTACATACATACATACGCATATTATTCTACTCACATTCTATCGATATATTCATTTATTCTTTTACTCGTTTCAATCATTTGACTGCGGCCATGAACACCGCCACTAATCGAACAAATCGACCCCAGGACTTATTGTTTGTAAGCTTAGTACTTATTCTATTGGTCTCTTTTGCCGAACCGCTACGTTACGGGGACGTAAACAAACTAACATGGGTTGTCAAGCGACGGTGGAAGACAAACACAGACACACAAATATACGTGCACACGCACGCAGACATACACACACGTGCGCACATACATACATACATACATACATACATACATACATACATACATACATACATACATACACATACATACATACATATATATATATATATATATATATATATATATATATATATATATATATATATATATATATATATAATATGGTATAAGTGTTTACGGTATTCGGCTCACGATCTTAAGGTCGTCAGTTCAAACCTCGGCGACGCGTTGTGTCCTTGAGCAAGACACTTTATTTCACGTTGACTCAGTCCACTCGGTTGGCAAAAATGAGTAGTACCTGCATTTCAAAGGGGCTAGACTTGTGTCATACTCTGTGTCACGCTGAATCTCCCTGAGAACTACGTTAAGAGTACACATGTTTGTGGAATACTCTGCCACTTGCACGTTAATTTCACGAGCAAGCTGTTCCGTTAATCGTATCAGCTGGAACCTTTGTCGTCATAACTGATGGAGTGCTCCTGTATATATATATTATATATATATATATATACGACGGGCTTCTTTCAGTTTCCGTCTACCAAATCCACTCACAAGGCTTGGTGGTCCCGAGGCTATAGATGAAGTCACTTACCCAAGGTGCCACGCAGTGGTTGGAAAGCAAGCTTCTTACCACGCCTGCTTTTCTCTCTACAAAACAGAATGTTACATCGCGGAACAGTCATTTTAACGAGTTGTATTTATTTATCACTCGACGAGATACATCTGCACCACCGGATGCTCCTGAATCAGTTGTTAAGTGTCCCACCCATGAGGAATCGATGCTAGATATGTAGAAACAATTGTCGTGATTAATAATAAATTGTCCTATATTCCATTTTCCGTCTTTCAATTGCCAATAGCAGCCAAAACTTGACTATGAAACCACATTAAATGTTCATACAGCACCAGGAGAGAAGACAAAATAAACTAGCAAAAGAATAACTGGATAATTCCAGATCCCGGATTTCTGGATCTGCATAAGAAATGCTTTGCCTTCATCAGTGGAATATACGCAGATAGCACATAAATACAGATATATATATCAATATAGGGTAGCAAAAATTCAAGAAAAAATTCAAGAAAAACTTTGCAACCAGCGGTCAAGTGAGAAAATAGAAATAGTCACAGACTATATAATACATTCAACAAAATATTAAGGAAAGACCCTTACAGGTCGTTCGACTCACTTGAAAAGAGCAGCCAAAACTCAAACCGCAAAAATAGTAGTAATTCTGAAAGCTAAAGGAGAAATAAAAACATTTATCCCTTTCCAACTTTGTACCCTGCAAGGTATCAACAATTTTTACGCAATCGAACTTAATTAAATTAAATTAAATCCGTTTACGATTGGTTTGTTTCATCAGCAAAGTCCCAAAAGAAATATATTGATAAATTTAAATTAATAATTTTTGACTAATTCTGAAATTGTATCAGCAGTTTATATTTGCTGCTGAGTAGTTGGCGCGGTTACGTTGGATTTTGAAAAATTAGGATATATACACTCGGGGCTTCAGCGGTATCGCCTCGTGTGTATATGTTCGCCTTTTCTTTTGGGACTTTGCTGATGAAACAAACCAATCGTAAACGGATTTAATTTAATTTAATTAAGTTCGATTGCGTAAAAATTGTTGATACCTTGCAGGGTACAAAGTTGGAAAGAGATAAATGTTTTTATTTCTCCTTTAGCTTTCAGAATTACTACTATTTTTGCGGTTTGAGTTTTGGTTGCTCTTTTCAAGTGAGTCGAACTACCTGTAAGGGTCTTTCCTTATATTTTGTTGTATATATATATATATATATATATATATATATATATATATATATATATATATATATATATATATATATATATATATAATATATATTATAATATATATATATATATATATATATATATGCAACATACGAATACTTACATATACGAACATATACTTACATATACGAACATATACATCCCTCGACTATTGCGGGTGTTATGTTCCAAAAAAAAACGCGATAGGGTGAAAATTCGCGAAGTAAAAAAAGCACTATAACTGTATATTTTTTTATTTTTTATTTTTATATATTTATTCTATTGTTTTTATATATTTAAGCTTTTATTAAATTTCCCCATACTCTTAAGAGTACCCGTGTCTTCTCTTTTTTTATTTATTTATTTTTTTATTTTTTGCTGCCAGTGAGGGACATAGTGATGAGCAGTTGCTAGTGCTGCCTTTCCTTCTGTGTAAGGAGGTTTTTATAAACTTCCATGGCTCCGTCGATTGCATTCCTGACCTGCAACGCACGAATCATCAGGAGGTCCCAATTGTCCGCCATTGTCTGAAGTTCTTTTGCCGTTTTTGTTAGAGTTGGGAGACGTTCTAGTGGTAGGCCGACTTCTTCTTCTTCCTCTAGATCTTCTTCTTCTCCTTCTTCTTCTTCTTCTCCTTCTTCTCCTTCTTCTTCTCCTCCTCCTCCTCCTTCTTCTCCTTCTTCTTCTCCTTCTCCTTTTCCTTCTTCTTCTCCTTCTTCTTCGTCTCCTTTTCCTTCTTCTTCTCCTTTTTCTTCTTCTTCTCCTCTTCCTTCTTCTTCTTCTTCTTCTTCCTCCACCTCCTCTTCCTCCTCCTTCTCCTCTTCGCTTGCTGACTTCGTCATCTCCGTCATCAGATCTTCATTCGTTAATGGATCTGTACTGAGGGCACAGAATGGTCGAGTGATTACTGTATCACAAAACGGCGAGAATCGAAATATCCATTCTGACCACGTTTCCTGCTCACTGGGACCGTAAAACGACTCTTCGTTGAGAGTACCGTATCGGAGAACGACTTATATATATACTAGCAGTATCGCCCGGCGTTGCTCGGGTTTGTAAGGGAAATAACTATACAGCATTTTTAGAGAGTTATAGCCAAAAAATAGCAAAAAAATGCATTAAAAATGGAAAAAAAATGATGGTAAATTTTTTTTAATCGTTGACTCATCGTAGACATTTTTAGAGAGTTACTTCCCTTTAAAAAAATATGCATGAAAATGGAAAAAAATGATGGTAATTTTTTTTTTAAATCGTTGACTCATCGTAGACGCGCGCTAATACCCAGAAGGGCTCGATATAAATCACGACTATAAGATACCCGGTTTTGGTTAAACTGCACCGCAAAATGTGGGAGTAGTTAGGAATCTAAATCGAAGGGGACAGACACTCACACAACTACAGTTTTATATATATATATATATATATGGCGTGCAAACAACACGCGATGTGTGTGTACATAGACGCGGCACGAATCAACGAAACCAACAACAATTTAAAATTTCGATATATTTCATTTACTGATTGCTAAGTGTTAACTTTATCACTGAGATAATGAAGTCAGTTACGCATTTAAAACATCAAGGAACATTAAATGCAACATAATTGGAAGTTTTAACTGAACGACATCAAGAATTCCGAGACATCAAATTGATATTAAGAGCAATGAATGCCTCGAACTATAAAATATAAACAAAAGCGGCGTGTATACAGTGTGTCCTCTTAAGCATTTTCATTTTCTCATCAATTCATAATCTATCAAGTTTGTTTCTCTAAAGTAATTAAGAATTTTCTATTGTTTTATGTGTTTGAATTTCTGTTTTTTTCGTTTACGTGAAAACATTTACTTGAATAATTTCACCGTTAACTAGACTAATTGAAAGAAAAAAAAATTGTAATTTTTCACTTAACATCAGTTTAAGACATAATCAGTTACAATGTGAATAGAATTTGATTGAAATATTTTCAACCAAGTTAAAAGCAAGCGGGAAATCATGTGGACATATTTGTATATACGTATGTATTATGTATATGTGTATATATGTATGTATGTATATATATATATATATATATATATATATATATATATATATATATATATATATATATATATATATATATGAAATTTATAGAAAAATACAGGACGAAGACAGGTGTATAAATATCAAGCGTGTAGATTTGAGAGTCGGGAAAAGTGAAAAATCTTTAACGTTTCAGAAAGGAATAAGAGAAAATAAACAGAGAGAGAATGAAAAATAAAATTGCAGATTTCAGCAGTCCAACATGGCGGAGATATATATATATATATATATGTGTGTGTGTGTGTGTGTGTGTGTGTGTGTGTGTGTGTGTGTGTGTGTGTGTGTGTGTGTGTGTGTGTGTGTGTACGTAGGTATAGTTAGATATAGATATACATATACATACATATACATATATGTGTATATTGTTACGGAATCACCCGTCGTCGCTCGCCCGAACGGCAACAAGTTCGCCACGGAACCCAAAGAGGAGAGAGGAGAGATACAACAACAACAACAACAACCGCAGCAGCACAGAGATACAGAGGCACAACTCGAGAGAGACACCAAAAGAGGCAAGGCAACAACTGGCAACACTGGCTTATATTTAACAACAGTTTATACGACAATCAATGGTTACAACATCAAATACATTTAAGGCAGACATTTAAAGGAAGACATGCACGTGACTACTCAATACATCATACAACAGATCAAGGCATAATACAACAGCAATTCAAGAGTACAATTTAAAGTTCACGTCCGAAGACAACAGTTCTCTAAAGTCTCTTCCTAAACATCACAGATAAAGTCACATCAACAAGTCCTTTACTCAATTCTGAACATAAATACCACAACTCGATAATCGACATATCGACAGAGTCCTTGACTGTTCTCTTCACTGTTCAATACACCGTGACACATATCAATGCACAACACATACCTCAATTCCTAATTGAATCTGCCAGTGTCCCATTCCTCTCAATACTGCTAAATCCTCTGAATACTGCTAATTCCCTTCTGTGCCGCCAAGCGTTCTCGCATCCAACTTGCTCCTAAAATTCCAACGCTTCTAAGATTCCATCTACTCGCTCTGACCTCCAGAATCTTCTTCGAGGACCGGCCAGCGACTGCAAGATCCGTCTGTGTTCTTCGACGACCGCTCAACGACTGCCAAGACCTCACTTCGTCTCTGTGCTTCTTCCACTCCCTCATCTCCCTCTGTACCGCTCATACCCTCTCTAACTGTCCCTTAGTCTTATACTCTATCTCTCTCATGACAGCTCTACCATACTCTCTGCCTGTCCTTCTCTCTTACTGTCAATACCCTCTCCATCTGCTCTTAGATTCCCTTAATCTGTCTTCCTCTTTCACATTCTCACTGACCCTTTTCTCAACCGCACGAGGTCACAGGTCCTTCCAAAACTCATCAGTCTCCCACTAAACAAAGAACCTGTCAGTTCCTTTACCAGACATGCCGGCGCCACACCCACGATGTGGGTCAGCAATACTGCACTAGTTAAACCCGTAACAATATATATATATATATATATATATATATATATATATATATATATATATATATTATATATATATGAGAAATTCCAACCATGTTTCGTCGTTCTCTACCTCAGCAGCTCCTTTATAGGATCCATTGGCTAAAGACATCATCAGGAAGAACCACGTCCGGTTTCAGCTCCAACTTCTTTTCCTTTTTTGACCTGATTCCCCACCACACACACACTTTCGGGGGTGTCCTCAGCTCTAGTGTTGAGTACGTTTTTCCTTTAGTAGACCAGGCTATAAACCACATAGTAATCCAATACAGAGGGGTGTAATGTATAGTCTGTAGAACGACCGTGCGAAGGAGAGGTGATGATGAATGACTCCTTTAGTACACCACATGGTCGATTACAATAAATATCAAAAAGGTTAAATGAGTACAATTGCCAGAAGGAAGAGAGACAGACACAACCAGTAGAATGTTAAGAGAAGATTTTATTGATAGGTTAACAAGTGTGTCTGTGTGTGCGTCATATATGCATAATAATAGACAGGCCGTCATCTATACAAAGTGTGTATGTGCGTGCATTAAGTACAGAGCTTTGAAAGAGTCTATAATATGACGTTAGAAGAATATTCAGACACAAGGATGATAAATACCAGTTCGTAGTCAAGGTACACGATAGTTGAAGAACTGTAACGAGAAGTTGAGGCGAAGAAGCAGAGCCGGTTGAGACACATGTTGCGTAAGAAGTTGTGGCTACTATGCTGCTGCCGGTCACTTGATACAGGGGATCTCACAGGTTGTATTTGCTGTTAACCATGGTGAAGTAATACACAAACAGTGTTGAGATAGAACCTGTGCGAGGGTTACTGGTTGCTGTGTACGTAGAGAGATGTTATTGACGACGTTAAGACGGAGGTAACAGAGAAAGAGACTGCCGTATGCTGTTGGACGAATGTTGCTGCGTCTTCATGTGGCTGCGGTGGTTTTTGTCACTGGAACTGGCTGTGTGTTGTGTGGTCAGCGGCTAGACCTAAAAAAGGTTTGAAACCGACTGACCTCGACTCAGTGAATCACTGAAATTTTATAGGGACCAGTCGGCGCAAACTGGGGTTTAGAAGAGACTGTCTCACGTGACCTCATCAGAAGGCTGCGACTGGTTGGGTTGCATATTGGTGCGCAATAGAGCAAGAGACAAATTGCGCCAATACCAACCAATCAGAGTAGTGGACACAACAGGGTCCAAAAGAGCGGCCGAAGGCCAGTTGTTATCTACTACGTCCATACTCATGTATATGTAACAGAGAGGAAGGATTTTCCCTTAAGCGTCCGCTACAAATCTTATGCAGTCAAACATTGTGTCACTAATAAAGACCGTATGATATCTTAGTGTGTGCGGAAAGTGGGTATTTTATGAGTCACCCATTTTAACAATTAAATAGCTTTCCAAGTCTCGTGAAATCTCACATAACCAAATGCAAAATGGAAACACTGTTACCATCATTTCATCTACTCAAACAAATTGGAGACAGCAACTGAGCTTACATAATCATTTTTCTAATTAATCAGTTCCTCATATCAATTGAAACTATATTTAATGAGTATGACTGCTAAGAAGAACTATTGTAGAGGAGCATACTAGCTGGAATTGTTAACTGTGGTTGAAGAGCAGTCCGACCAGCTCTGTGTGACAGGGCAGGGCCGGTCGATGCAGCCCAGAGGCACAGTGCCGATCGCATTGCTCGATGGACAATCAGAGCAAACATAGCTATGAAATATTTTAACAAAGTAGCGATAGTCAGCAAATCAGTTACGGAGTATCGTGATATTGTTGCTATAGATACAAAGATGCAACATATATCCTTTTAACTATGTATCTATAACATAAATCTCTCTTATGTATTATCTTTGAAGTCGAAAATAAAACCTCGTATTATTTGTATATTTTTATCGTGATCGATATAGCTAGTCGCAATTACTTTTATTTATCAACAAGTAAATCAGGCGATTAAACTTATTCTTGTTATTATCACGCATAATTATTTATGTTGGTTAGAATGGATCATTCTCAGCAAACTAATGCTTTTTCTATATAGTTTTGCTTTGTGTTCTATATTGCAATGTGCTATGTTGTAAATATATATGTTAATGAGGATGTATTTATGTAACTGGATTATAAAATCCCTATTTACACAAGTGATTATGCATGTAATACATAAAACCTTCTGATCTAAGAAGAATATTAGATCTTATACGGATATTTGTTAAACATTCAAATAAACTGAAATCAACAGAATCTATTGATTTAAACGCGGATCTTTTCCTTTTGAACGGCACAATGTCAACACAATTTCTAGTTAACTTTTAAACTTCGTATACTGGTAGAATGTGTTTATAAAACATCTTTTTCTCTTGGCTTTATTGAGAAAATTCTATAGGTTGTAACATATTTCAACTTTAATTTCAAGCATTTCAGCAATTTTAACCAATCGCTGACCTCCATTGACGTAAACAACATTCCGTGCCGTATGAATATGTCCCTTGTTTAAGAAACAGATTGGGTTTATTTACATTTGCGAAGAAAAAAAGATACCCTTCCCCCACCCCTAACCCTAACCCTAACCCTAACTAACCCTAACTCATCCTAACTCTAACCCTAAATCTAAAATAGATTGAAATGCAATAGATCGATACTAGAGTTATAATTATGGGTGACAATTTCATACGACACCGCTATGGAAAATGGGATTTTTTCTAGCGGTGTCAAATGAAAATGTTACCCGTAATTATAACCCTAGTATCGATCTATTGCATTTCAATCTATTTTAGATTTAGGGTTAGAGTTAGGGAGAGTTAGGGTTAGGGTTAGGGTTAGGGTTAGGGATGGGGGAAGGGTATCTTTTTTTCTTCGCAAATGTAAATAAACCCAATCTGTTTCTTAAACAAGGGACATATTCATACAGCACGGAATGTTGTTTACCTAAATGGAGGTCTGCTATTGTTTTCGTTCCAGCACACGATCTCAGATCAGGTCACTTGCTATGCAAGTACATCTCCTTAATATTGATTTATAATTTTGGCAAAAGCCCAGCAATTCTGGGTAAGTCAATTACATCGACCCCATTGCTCAACTGATACTTACTTTATCGATCTCGAAGCAAAGTCGGCTTCGGCGAAATTTAAACTCCGAACGCAAAACCGGACGAGATGCCGCTAAGCATTTTGTCCGGCGTGCTAACAATTCTACCACCTCGCCACCTTCATATGTATAAATATTGAAATATCTAAACATAGATTCTGTTGTTTCCAGTTTATCAAAATTTTAAATTGTTCACATTTAAAAAAATTCTTTTCAATCTTAACATATTGGGAACTCACGTGGCATCAGCTTTCAGATAAACTAATTAAGATTAAGCCTTGTATATTTTGTAAGATTTGATACATTATTTATTCCCCTTTTTAATTTCCTTCCAGAAGTTTCTGGTTTTTTTCCTTTTTGTCGATATACATACCTTCTTCAAATAAGTATCTTTTCGTTCTTTGTTGCTGTCTGGAATTTTCCATTCAGTTTTGTACATTTCTTACCACTTCCCATTGATTTTGCCTGCTGCAGTCTTCTGCAATTTCTATTGCTACTACTAAAATCCATTTAGACTTTCTTGCTTTTTGCCTTCTGTTCAGATGATTTCTTGCTACTTCTTGAACAATGTCATTCAATTCTTGTTGTAGCTCCTCTGAATAACTGTCAACCATTAACAGCTGCAAATCGATTCTTGATATACACGACATAACTTTCTAATAAGTCTTAAAGATTGCACCTCTTGGGCCTGACACTTGCTTTTTATTTTCTTCAATCGAAATTTGATCCTAAATATAAACAATTGGAATCTTTTCGGTTTGACCGGCAGTTTTTTCTATCGGTGTCATATGAAATTGTCACCCATAATTATGACCCTAGTATCGATCTATTGCATTTCAATTTGTTTTAGGGTTAGGGTTAGGGTTAGTTAGGGTTAGGGTTAGGGTTAGTTAGGGTTAGGGGTGGGGGGAAGGGTATCTTTTTTTATTCACAAATGTAAATAAACCCAATCTGTTTCTTAAACGAGGGACATTTTCATATGGCACAGAATGTTTTTTTACCTCAATACACGTCGTTGATTGGTTGAAATTGCAGAAATTGAAGAAAAAAACAACAAATGTCTTACAAACTATAGAATCTTCTCAATAAAGCCAAGAGAAAAAGATGTTTTATAAACACATTCTACCAGTATACGAAGTTTAAAAGTGCTTAGTTACGTGGAAATTATGTTAAAAACTGCCGGTCAAACCGAAAAGATCCAACAATTGATTATCCCTACCACAATTATCCCATGGTATAATTTTGGCGATCTAAACTGAATTCGTTCATCTCTTATTGCAAAGTACGTAACCAATTTCATTATGATGGCGTTCACTAGGGGAGCTACCTATTTTGGTTACTGGGGGGAAGGAAAGTATCAAGAGGACGCTTGATATTTTTGATGGTCATGATTTTTCTTAGAAATAAAACATTTAAAAATTTGTACAATACTTATATTTTTAAAACATTTTCGATGAATCATGGTTGAGATTCAAATATTTACAAGACGTTGTGTTATCAGTGATATAACAGTTATCCTTGCTTGGGGAAATAAGAGAGGTAGCTGTCTTCTTCTTCTTCTTCCAATCAGGACTCCCGCCATTAGTCACAAAAAATAATCTCTAATTCGCGCCTACTCTAGGCTACTAAGAATGCGTGCGGCAACTTGAAGATCCAACCACCACACGCGATAGACTGGCGGTTGCACGGACGCGAAAGCTACGTTGTTATCCTCATTCCGTAAACGGTGGATTTTAACGGGTGGAAAGCTGAACCATCCAGGGGTACAGAGGATTCGCAATCTAGACTAGGGTCTGAAAGTTTACCACACCATAGTGGGTTACACCATGGTTCCTCTGCTTTGTGGCAGAAGTAGGAAGAAAGAGTGAGAGAAAGTTGTGATTAAAGAGTACAGCGAGGTTCACCCATCCCACCGCCGGAGCCTCGTGGAGCTTAGGTGTTTTTGCTCAATAAACACTCACAATGCCCGGTCTGGGAATCGAAACCGCGTTCTTACGACTGCGAGTCCGCTTCCCTAACCACTGGGCCATTGCGCCTCCACGGTAGCTGCTGTTGGTAGTTTCTCCCTTGTACCTGGTTGAGAAAGTGTTCAGCATAGTAGATGAACTGTTAGCTTAACAGCAAAGTAGATTTAAAATACGTTAAAGAAGCGACTTGAAGCTCTGACTCGCAAATATTGAATTTATTATTTCTAAAGTAGTAAAACCTCATCAAACACCATTAGTTATTCTTCAATTAATGGATATTGATTTTGAAACTTAATTAGTTACTGAATATTTTTAAATATTTTACAATTGTTTGTTTTACCATAAAATTATCCAAATACTAATAATATGTGTTTGATGGCTAATAGCAGTAATAAAGCTAATAAGATTCTATTTAAGATTAGTCTCTATTGTTCTTTTAAGTTGCTTTATTTGAATGCTCTAATGATAAATCTAAATATGATTTTATTTTGAAGGTTCTCACCTTCTATAGTAATCATCGTTAAAATGTTACATAGAAAGTACTAGTCAACGCAAATACTTACAAAGTGGCACATGTAGGGTGGGATTGGATAAGAAAACATGGATAATAAATACTGTGCTAAAGTAGCTTCTGTTTCATTAAAATAATCTGCTGTTTTTTTGTTTTTTGTGGGGGAGGGATAGGAACAAAACATGGAGAGGGATGTTTGTAAAATGCAATACGGTAGGAGTGGGCACCGAACAAGGAAAGGCTGAGAACCACTAATCGAATTCAAAATCATTTCGTCTGATGTCAAGATCGTGTTTAATAGCGATTTTTAGGGTTCTAATTGAAACTGGTGGTAAGATATTGTCCTGAAGGTAGCCTTATTGTTTGTAGACTTCTCAAAAGTTTTTGACACTGTTCCACCGAGACGAAATAAAACAAATTCTCCTTACTCTTTTACTCTTTTACTTGTTTCAGTCATTTGACTGCGGCCATGCTGAACCGCTAAGTTACGGGGACCTAAACACACCAGCATCGGTTGTCAAGCAATGCTAGGGGGACAAACACAGACACACAAACACACACGCATATATATATATATATATATATATATATATTATATATATATATATATATATATATATACATATATATGACAGGCTTCTTTCAGTTTCCGTCTACCAAATCCACTCACAAGGCATTGGTCGGCCCAGGGCTATAGCAGAAGACACTTGCCCAAGATGCCACGCAATGGGACTGAACCCGGAACCATGTGGTTGATAAACAAGCTGCTTACCACACAGCCACTCTACTCTTCAAAAAGTAGTGGCAGCAGTAATCATGCTTAACCAGAACAGAAGAACTGAAAGCAAATCGCCACTTAGGGATACATCGATTTCTAAAACATCAATGCAGATGTCTTTCAAAGCGATATGTTTGCACAATTCTTACATATCGTCCAACTTGACTATGTCCTTCGCATTTCAATTAACAACATTGTAAAACTTGGCTTCAATCTAACAACCTCCCCCTCCCTTCGTCACCCAGCCACAACCATAACAGATGCAGATTATGCCGATAATATCGCACTTTTCACAAGCATCATATTAGGAGCTGCCACACTGACATGGAAAAATTGGCTGAAAGTTTTGATCTTTATGTCAATACCTCAATGACTGTTGCAACCTTTCACAATCAGTAGTGATCGATATGTACAATCAAAACAACGTCTTCTAAAAATCTGTAGATTCCTTCACATATTTAGAAAGTAGCATCGTATCCACAGAAAAGGCTACAAAAATCATGAGATCATGGGCTGTTCTTCAAAGCTCCATTGTCATATGAAAGTCACCGTCGTCAGACAATCTTATAGAAAAAACAGAGCTACGGTATGGCTTCAACTGCTTGAATATTTTCTAAATTCTTGGAAGCAAGGCTTGACGGTGCTTGCACCTGCATGTTACGAGGTGTTCTTGACATTCACGGGATGAAAAAATCATCTGACCAAACAACAGTAATCTTCTTTCAATCATTCATGTGATTGGAGAAACGTATATGCTTTTCAGAGCATTGCCGGGAAGTAAAGCATCTTATTTCTTTATTGCCCACAAGGGGCTAAACATAGAGGGGACAAACAAGGACAGACAAACGGATTAAGTCGATTACATCGACCCCCAGTGCGTAACTGGTACTTAATTTATCGACCCCGAAAGGATGAAAGGCAAAGTCAACCTCGGCTGAATTTGAACTCAGAACGTATCGGCAGACGAAATACGCTAAGCCTTTCGTCCGGCGTGCTAATGTTTCTGCCAGCTCGCCGGGAAGTAAAGCATCTTGTTACACTCCGTACGCTCCTATGGAAACTCTAGCATGTTTGTACACAGGTCAGTCATCCTACAAAATTCTTCATCCACCAGTTCTGTATGAATAAGAGTTGTTACCTTTACAAATGCTATACGGGATTGACTGGGTGGTGCGACCGAGCCCAAGAAAATCCGAAGAAGCTCAAAGCGACAATCAGTGGTGGAAACGTTGGAGAGAAAAATGTAGAATTGAACGTTGCTGGACAGAAATATGGATTAAGAGAAAGTAATGAGGCTAGAGCTAAATGTTATGAGTTTTGTATAATAAATAATGTGTTTATCTGCAACATCCATTTTGCGAAACCAAAGAAAATATATTCATATGTGTACGTGTGTGTGCGTGTATGTTTGCGTGTGTATGTGTGTGTGTGTGTGTGTGTGTGTGAGTGTGTGAGTGTGTGGTGTGTGTGTGGTGTGTGTTGTGTGTGTGTGTGTGTGTGTGTGTGTGTGTGTGTGTAAGAGCAAGAAAGCGGTTAAAATTTTAATTGACAAAGCAGTGGATTCCTAAGAATAACGTATCCGTTTTTAATACGTTCTTGCAGAAATGAATCTGAACATCTCTGATGGCTGTTATTTTTCATCAGTGGAGAACGGCACATCCTCCCTTTCGACGATCAGTCCGAGGGATGGCTTTGACGGATGAGGCGCATAACGAGGTCGAAAAAACGTGATGTCTCAAAGTCCCTTTACACCAGTGAATCACGTCTGTTATGAACCCTCATTGTCTAAAAGGAGGAAGTTGTTCTCTCGTTGACGGAAAGCACAGTGATAAGACAGATATTCATGATCGAATCTACCAGAACATATTACGAATGAATAAACAGATTGTTGGTGTCTCGCTGTTCTGCGAGCGTCCCATGATTTACGCATTTCAGTTTGAAATAAACGTGGTTTTAAATCGTGTACAAATGCCCTTCTTTCTTATAGCTTTACTTGACAGTTGTGGAGGCGCAATGGCCCAGTGGCTAGGGCAGCGGACTCGCGGTCATAGGATCGCGGTTTCGATTCCCAGACCGGGCGTTGTGAGTGTTTATTGAGCGAAAACACCTAAAAGCTCCACGAGGCTCCGGCAGGGGATGGTGGTGATCCCTACTGTACTCTTTCACCACAACTTTCTCTCACTCTTACTTCCTGTTTCTGTTGTACCTGTGTTTCAAGGGGCCGGCCTTGTCACTCTCTGTGTCACGCTGAATATCCCCGAGAACTACGTTAAGGGTACACGTGTCTGTGGAGTGCTCAGCCACTTACACGTTAATTTCACGAGCAGGCTGTTCCGTTGATTCGGATCAACCGGAACCCTCATCGTCGTAACCGACGGAGTGCTTCCCTACTTGACAGTAAATGAATTTTACTGATTGAGAGGTCAAATTCTTTATAGATTATTGATCTAACTACGCCCACAATATCAATGATGTCCTTATCAATCTATTTATCATTAAGATATAAATAAAATAACAGTATATGAAATGGCAAATAAATATTGTTATTGCTTCGTGTGATAAGTCAATATAAATATAGAATCGCATTATGCCTAAATTAATTTTGGTTTTGCGGCATTAAAGCTGCAGATAAGAATAGGAAATGGAAGATAGATTGTTTATATTTGTGGTCAATAGTATGAAGAAATCTACATATTTAAAGCTTTCGTATGTGTGGTGGTGATAGGGGTGTATACATGCACGTATAAGAGTTGTGATGGTCTACAACACATTCAGATAGCATAGCCATTAACTGACAGAAATATCGATTTCAAATTTTGGCAGAAGACCAGTAATTTCAGGGGAAGGAGTAAGTCGGTTACAGCGACCCCGGTGTTCAATTGGTACTTATTTAATCGACCCCAAAAGGATGAAAAGTAAAGTCGACCTCGGCGGAATTTGAACTCAGAACGTAAAGACGCGCCAACGATTCGGCCAGGTCACCGACTTATTAACTGTCGGAAATATTAAAATTCAAGATTTCCTTTTGACTGAAACTAAATGCAAGGCGCCAGTCTCGTATTTATTTCCCAATTCATTTCCTTGGAATAAGCAATTATAATCAATCCAGCATACATTGTCCAGTTAATAAAGTTGTTAGTTTCCTCTTTAATTATGCGTTTAAAAGAAGGCTAAAGCCTTTGCGAGATGTGGCGGCTCTATTGCTTGTTGTAATCATGATCTCAGAGCATGAAAACAACAGAGAAAGAAATTTCAGCAGGTAAATACAAATAGAAATCATTAGAAGACAACGTAATTATTTTCAGACATTGTACCTGAAAAAAAAAAGATGGCATGCTCAAAGGTGGAACATCTGTGATCATAGTTTTGTTCAATTAGAGTTGACAACGACAACAGTCAGAACAAAGTGAATACGAAGAGATCTATGAAGACGTTGCCTCGCCACTGACGAACCAAGTTCGTCAATTAAGCATCTCATCAACACGTAAATCTACGACTAATTGAGGCGAGCAACAACGACGCAATTACGTCAGTTTCTCAGCCTTTTTTGTTGCTCAGCGCCACCACCCTTTCACTGCATGGCGTTTTACAAACCCCTCCTCATTCTGCTCCTTCTCGTCTTTTGTAGGAGCACAAAATGAGAGTATCTTAATTAAGGAGAACCCAATTTTTGCCCTATGGCTTATTATCCCTATTTACTTATATTATCCTATCTAGCATGTCCCACTTTCTACATGTTTGAGTGGACTAGTCTCCTCATAAGTAAAAAATTTATGGAAATTACCGAAGGAGGTGAGAATTCACATAGCGAAATTATATTAGCTCATGATGCCATGTTTTCTACTCACTCATCACTCATTAAACATTATCCTCTTCATACTTTAATCACGACACAGATTTTTTCGGAAATGCGTTTGTATCTGGTATAGTACTTTATTCCGAAGAAAAATGACGATCCCTTAATAAACCCACCCCCTCCTGGACAGTTGCCGCCTCTTTGCAAATTTACATCCCTCTCCAAAGAGTGCTATGGCTCAGTTTTTAATTTACTTGCTGAGTCTGAGGGAAAGTGCAGAGACCATGTCCCTTGAAGGTCCTCCCAAACTGGTGAGAGTGATTCGTTAATGTTCCGCTTATCACTGCAAGTTAACACTTGCAGGAAAGACATGAGCAAGAAGATTTCAGAGGAACGATGTCCTGGGGAAAAGGGTTGGGATAATGGGGCTGGATGCAACAAGAGTGAAGAAGGGTAGAGAGACAAGTGGAGCGGTGGTGGTGGTGGTGGTGGTGGTGGCGGTGGCGGTAGGATATCAGCCATTACGGTAGCGAGAGAAAAGACAGACCGAGGAGTCAGCACAGCTGCGGGTCAGACGTGTGTGGGTCAGGCACATCTGTGGATCAGACACACCTGTGGGTCAGACACACCTGTAGGTCAGACACACCTGTGGGTCAGACACACCTGTGAGTCAGACACACCTGTGGCTCAGACACACCTGTGGCTCAGACACACCTGTGGCTCAGACACACCTGTGGCTCAGACACACCTGTGGCTCAGACGTGTGTTCGTTAGTGACTGAATATCAATTAGTTGAGCTGTTGGAAGTTGAAATATCCTCTGATTCCAAAGAGAAAGACCAGTCTTTGAGATAGTATCCTAGATATACTAAGGATAAACTTTCGCCAGGAAAAATTCCCAGAGGCAGCTAATGTTTAGAGGGGTGTGGAATGGGGGGATTTTTTTCCTGAAGACAATGTAATCATAGTTGTATTGTGTTGAGTCAAAAGTTTTGCAATCCTTTGATAAGTTATTTGAATGCAGCTTATTATCCAAAGTAGAAGCTATCATGTTGCATCGACTGAAGCCATCTTTTTGCCAGTTCTTTGATCCCACGCTTGTCCTTCACGGAAACTTCCACTTCATGATAAAACGTTGCAAGTGCAGGAAGTGAGCCAAGGATCGGAACAAATAATAATCCCATGGAGCTAGGACCGGACTATATGCTGGGTGTGACAGTTCGATTCCCTCAATTTCCATGGAGTTCATTCCGGATCGTTCGAGCAGCACGATATCTTGCGTTGTCTTACTGCTGAAGACTTCGCTTTCTGTTTAATAAAACCGGGTATTTTTACCTCAAAATGGCATACATGTGCTCCAGCTCTTTGGAGTGCAAGTTAACATCGATGGTTCTACTGTCAGGAACGAACTCGAAGTGAATTATCCTCTTATAATTCCACCAGATGCTGAGTACCATCTTGTGTTCGAATCGCCCATGTTTGGTGACAGGTTCCGGAAGTTGGCTCTTACTTAACCACTGCACATGCGCGTTATCATTGCAGAAAAATATCTCGCTCGGATTACTATTTGCTCCGACCCATGGTTCGCTTCCAAGAGGAGGTGGAAACTACAGTGAAGGAGTTCTTTCCCCTGGCAGAAAGGTGGCTGCTTTTGTTGTAACTTGGCAAATGAAACAAATAAGTTACCAAAATATTCTTTTATACTCTAGGCACAAGGCCAAAATTTGGGGGGAGGGAGCCAATCGATTAGATCGACCCCAGTACACAACTGGTACTTAATTTATCGACCCCGAAAGGATGAAAGGCAAAGACGACCTCGGCGGAATTTGAACTCAGAACGTAGCGGCTGATGAAATACCTATTTCTTTACTACCCACAAGGGACTGAACACAGAGAGAACAAACAAGGACAGAAAGCGGATTAAGTCGATTACATCGACCCCAGTGCGTAACTGGTACTTATTTAATCGACCCCGAAAGGATGAAAGGCAAGTCGACCTCGGCGGAATTTGAACTCAGAACGTAGCGGCTGATGAAATACCGATTTCTTTACTACCCACAAGGGACTGAACACAGAGAGAACAAACAAGGACAGAAAACGGATTAAGTCGATTACATCGACCCCAGTGCGTAACTGGTACTTATTTAATCGACCCCGAAAGGATGAAAGGCAAAGTCGACCTCGGCGGAATTTGAACTCAGAACGTAGCGGCTGATGAAATGCCTATTTCTTTACTATCCACAAGGGACTGAACACAGAGAGAACAAACAAGGACAGAAAACGGATTAAGTCGATTACATCGACCCCAGTGCGTAACTGGTTCTTATTTAATCGACCCCGAAAGGATGAAAGGCAAAGTCGACCTCGGCGGAATTTGAACTCAGAACGTAACGGCAAACGAAATACCTATTTCTTTACTACCCACAAGGGGCTAAACACAGAGAGGACAAACAAGGACAGAAAACGGATTAAGTCGATTACATCGACCCCAGTGCGTAACTGGTACTTATTTAATCGACCCCGAAAGGATGAAAGGCAAAGTCGACCTCGGCGGAATTTGAACTCAGAACGTAACAGCAAACGAAATACCTATTTCTTTACTACCCACAAGGGGCTAAACACAGAGAGGACAAACAAGGACAGACAAATGGATTAAGTCGATTACATCGACCCCAGTGCATAACTGGTACTTATTTAATCGACCCCGAAAGGATGAAAGGCAAAGTCGACCTCGGCGGAATTTGAACTCAGATCGTAACGGCAGACGAAATACGGCCGCGCATTTCGCCCGGCGTGCTAACGCTTCTGCCAGCTCGCCGCCTTCCAAGTGACCAAAATATTGCCAATCCTTTGACTCAACACAATAAACTTACTCGAGAAAAGGACGGGATAGTCATTACTGTTTTAGCCAATCGACTTGTACATTTATGATGTGGCAATAGATATGGCTCTGTCATTTGTCCTGAGATCACGTTTTTTCCCAATTCCATATACGCTCTGTCGTGTGAGCAATTTATTTTTGCGATTAGAATGTTGGTTTCGTAATTTTAGATAAAAACGAACGTGAAGGGAATATAAAGTTATTTATATGTTAAGTATCTCTTCTTTAGAGAGACTCTGCACATTGGTGATACCGGAATATTGATATGATTTTGTAAATTTATTTCAAATTTTTTGTTTGAGATATATTTTACTTTCATATTCATTATGTGTGTACATATACATATGAGTGTATACATACACACGCACACACATACATATTCACATCATACATACATAATACATACATACATACATACATACATACATACATACATACATACATACATACATACATACATACAAACATACACTCACATATGCGCACGCACTCTCACACACACACACACACACATACACACACATACACACACATATGTATTTGAAGTTTGTAAAAAGACAACACCACCGTTGAGAAGGATTGCGCATCCGCTTATTAACAGAATTTCCAATATCAAAAGTTAGAACTTCACATAACCCAGTGCTCTACTATGATTCTCTTTTATTTATTTTATTTATTTATTTGATATTATTATTATTGTTATTGTTATTATTATTATTATTATTATTATTATTATTATTATTATTATTATTATTATTATTATTATTATTTTCTTTTTCTTTCAAATTTGCTTCCATTTCTTGCCGAGTGTCTTCCCGACTCCTAGGGCAAAGAAACTCATAGTATACATTGGTAGGCCATTAAACTAAACTCACTAGTTCGTTCATTTTTTTTTTTTATTTTTTTAAGTTAAATTAAAATATATGGGTAGTAATAGTTCTCACATCAACAATGCTCTTCTCAATACGTGTGATGTACCAGTTAAGACAATCTTTTGCACTTCTTGCAGGGATGGTAAGCCAGGGATCATTCTCATATAATTTTCGGTTCCCTTATTATTATTATTATTATTATTATTATTAATATTATTATAATTATTATTATTATTATTATTATTATTATTATTATATTATATTATTATTATTACTATTGAGTGAGGGAGCAGTGCATGCTAGTATACCCATCATGACTACCTGTCTGATAAGGGTACACCAGGCACATGCATCACAACTATATGTGCGAGACATGGTGATCTCATATCAAGATAAACAGCAAATGACCTTGCAGGTGGGGCCCAGTAAGAATTTTCTTCTGGTCGAGTAACCCATCCCGCTCAAAAGGTCCTTGAATTAGGGTTGTTTAAGGATGTTGAATGAAACACCCATGTGTTTCAATGGTGAAATATCCAAACCCCAAAGAATTTCTCCAAACACATGGCTATGATTCTCCCCCACCACTTCTGCTCGTGATCAGAGATGCACATATCGTCAGCCACAAAGACACATTCTCAACTGGTAAAGGTCAAACAACTGACAAGCAAATCTGTGGTATTGAGCAGAATATTTGCTGTAGCCCATCTTTTATATCAAGACAAAGCAATGTACATGATAACACTTCCAATCAGTTAAGATCAGAAGCAACGAGAGCCATTTATTATTATTATTATCATTATTATCATCATCATCATCATCATCATCATCATCATCATCATCATCATCATCATCATCATCATCATCATCATCATCATCATCATCATCATCATCATCATCATCATCATCATCATCATCATCATCATTATTATTTTCTGTACTGACAATGCTGTTGATTTTTCAAATAATATTGAGAGAACGTGCTTTGCAGATTTTTGTTATTGTATTTCAGCTGTTAACATGACTTCCTTGTCTAAAGCAGTGCTTCTCAACCGGATCCCCATGTGGCCCTTGGGGGTCCATATAAGATTTTCATGTAGACATTTATCTGTAATAAACTTATCATACTTCTACAATGCACAAAATATTTTCACATTTCTTTTTTTTTATAGGCGCAGGTGTGGCTGTGTGGTAAGAAGTTTACTTCCCCGCCACATGGTTCCGAGTTCAGCTCCACAGCGTGACACCTTGGGCAAATGACTCCCTTGTCAGTGGATTTGGTTGACGGAAACTGAAAGAAGCCCGTCGCGTGTGTGTCTGACTGACTGACTGTCTGTCTTTGTCCCCCCACCACCATCGCTTGACAACTGATGCTGATGTGTTTATGTCCTCGAATTTTAGCGGTTCGATAACAAGAGACCGATAGAATAAGTATTAGGCTTACAAAGAATAAGTCCTGAGGTCGATTTCTTCGACCAAAATCCTTTAAGGCGGTGCTCCAGCATGGGCGCAATCAAATGACTGAAGCAAATAAAAGAATAAAAGAATTCCTAATAATATTTAATTATAGGCGTTGGAGTGGCTGTGTGGTAAGTAGCTTGCTTACCAACCACATGGTTCCGGGTTCAGTACCCCTGCGTGGCACCTTGGGCAAGTGTCTTCTGCTATAGCCCCGGGTCGACCAATGCCTTGTAAGTGGATTTGGTAGACGGAAACTGAAAGAAGCCCGTCGTATATATGTATATATATATATATGTGTGTGTATGTTTGTGTGTTCTGTTTGCCCCCCTCCCCCAACATCGCTTGACAACCGATGCTGGTGTGTTTACGTCCCTGTAACTTAGCGGTTCGGTAAAAGAGACTGATAGAATAAGTACTGGGCTTACAAAGAATAAGTCCTGGGGTCGATTTCCTCGACTAAAGGTGGTGCTCTAGCATGGCCACAGTCAAATGACTGAAACAAGTAAATGAATAAATAAAAGTATAATAGGATTTTTTAAACACCTAATGATTATGAGATTCCATTCGAGTGAAACAGAAATCAAGGCGTTCCATAGGAAAAAATGATTGAAAAGCACTGGTCTAATGTGCTCTTCCATCTTAAATGGTGGAGTGTGATTTTTGGGAGATTTAACTGCTATTTCTAGTAGGTCGAGCAACCATCTAGATATTCCCTCATTAGTGCACGCGGCTGAGAAATTTTCTTTTTCGTATCCTTAATTGATAATATCGAGTTATTATAATGACAGAAAAAAACAAATTTTCAAACGGAGCTCGGATTCAAACAACAACTATAAAAGCTTGCTATACATTCTATTGACCCCCAAAAGGGATAAAAAATATAATTCACTTCAGCTACGTTTAGTGAAGCAAATAAAATTTAATCAATTAAAATGGCACCCGTCATGAAAAGGAAAATCATTAGCGTTACTGACCATCATTATCTAGCATAACCTAGCTATCAAGGGCCGTTGGCATGTTGCATGTACAAGATTTGGGGCAATTAGTAGGTGGGGCGTCACTGTAGCTGAGTAGATTTGAAGAGTGTGAGATGAAGTTCTTTGCTCAAGGATACAATGTATAGTGTTGGTTGATGTCAGTTCATATACAACATTTATTGTCACTCTTTTTACAAGGGTTCTTGTAATACTGAGTCAATCTTATATGAACATCATGCTTTACTGGTGCTGGATACCTTCAACAGATAATTGATAAGTTGACTGATCCTTTACATTGCTGCAATAACGTATGGCCGCCTTGATTCTTCATCCATTTCCGAGTTGGGTACAGAATGTGAAAACAGTTATTAGAAGAATCGCGCTGGGTTGAGCATAAAGCTATGAAAACGACTTTGAAGGAGGAATTGGGACCGTAGCGAACCAAGTCCCAATTCCTTCTGCTTTCTTGCGCCAAGAGCCTCTGTATTTCAGGCCTTCGTTGATAGAATATTCTAGAACTTATCACGTGGACAATACGTTCTGATTGGCTGAAATGGGATCTGCGCGCATGATAAACACGCAATTTGCACTTAATCGGAAATGGAGTTGGAAAAACAACTTCCATAAATGCTTTGCCCCATTCGAGAATCGAGCACACAACCTAACAATCGGGAATCCAACAGTCTAACTACTCGGCCAACCTCTTCAAAGCGTCAATGATAATTTCTTGTGGAAAAAAGAAACGAGGGAGACAACTCTGAAGTTTAAATTGCTTAAAAATCGAATGAGAACGTAGTGAAACTGATTTACACCAGATATGCCTCAATACTATTTGCACCGCCTCAGTCACCTCACCGGACTTACCAAGTTAGGCTCACTTCCTGCTGCATTCCCAATTCAAAGCTGGATTTGGGAATTGTCTCCCTTGTGTGCATGTACATCTCTTTATTTCTTAGCTTCTATCTGTTTCAGTCATAAGGCCGTGGCCATACTGGCGCACCGCTTGAAGAACTTTTAGTCGAATGAATCGAACCCAGAACTTATTTTTTTTAAAGCCTGGTACTTATTCGATCAGTCTCTTAGCCAAACTGCTAAGTTGCAGGGACGCAAGCAAACCAACACCGATTGTCAAGCGCTGCTGTGGGACAATCACAAACACAAAGACACACACACACATGAATATATATATATATATATATATATAGGACGGGTTTCTTCCAGTTTCCGTTTGCCAAATCCACTCACAAGGCTTTGGTCGTCCCGAGGCTATACTTAGAAGACACTTGCCCGAGGTGTCATGCGGTGGGACCGAACCCGGAATCATGTGGTTGGGAAGCAAGCTTCTTACTACACAACCACGTCTGCGCCTATATACACGCATATAATACATATCCGCGCACGCGTGCACACATGACCTTACAGGACTTCATTTTAGTAACAACCAACCAACCCCCACTAGAACAACAATAATCAATTCTTCTCCACTCTTGTGACAAATAATAGTTTGTGTGTGTGTGTGTGTGTGTGAGTGAGTTGTTGTTGTGTTGGTATATGCCGCGGGCGTCGTATGTTTTTGTGTTGTTTTGGGATTGTGTAATTTGAAAGGTTTAGTATGTGTCTAAGTCGGCGAAACGTTAGCAGAAACGTTAGCACACCGAGCGAAATGCTTAGTGGTTTTTCGTTTGCTTTTACGTTCTGAGTTCAAATTCCACTGAGGTCGGCTTTGTTTTTAATCCTTTTGGGGTCGATAAATTAAGTACCAGTTGCATACAGGAGCCGATCTAATCGACTGGCCCCCTCCCCAAAAATTTCGGGTTTTGTGCCTAGAGTAGAAACGAATATTGGTGTGTGTGTGTGTGTGTGTGTGTGTGTGTGTTGCTGTGTTTTGGAGATGTTTCCTTCTTCTCGAGCCATGCCTGGCTCATAAGGGCCGGTTTCCCGGTCTCCTTGGTGTATAGGTTACCCACGTGGGCGGGACGCCGGTCCGTCGCAGGTGAGCTGCAAGATGCGGGAGGAAAAAGGGAGAGAAAGTTGTGGCGAAAGAGTCCGCAAAAGTTTCGCCATGAACTTCTGCCGGAGCCGCGTGGAGCTTAGGTGTTTCGCTCATAAACACACACATCGCCCGGTCTGAAATTCGAACCCGCGATCCCTCGACCGCGAGTCCGCTGCTCTCACCACTAGGACATGTACCTCCAAAGAGGTAGTTTTAGGAGATAGTAAACGTTTGTATTGTTTTATGTATGTACGTATGCAGACCCTATACATAATTCCTCTGTCTCGGCTGTCTCTGTAGACATAATGATAATTTTGAGACTCAAACTCAACGCATGATCAAGCTGTTTATCCAGAGAGTAGACTCACCTAACCTGGTTCGGGCTAGTTTCGCTTGTGTCTGGGAAATTAACCGCAACAACCCTCTTCACACTCCGCATCTGAGATCCAACCTACCACTACTACTTTTTTCCTTTTCTACCAACCCCTTTATCTTGACCATTTAACGAGCCCTCCTTCCTCTTATAACGAGGTTTGATAGGTAATTGGATAATGCTTAGGCTGCGTGTTGTTGCCATATAAAACCAAATTGACAGGAAAATTCGTGTAGTAATCTCACAAAGCATTTGAACATAGTTTATTGTGTTGCATTAATATGAAAAGATGTTCATGCATGGCAATTAATGGAAACAGTAATGTAGAAATAGCATAATATGACATGCAAGGAAACTGTCTGTTCGTGTCGTGTCTTCCCCTTTGATATCATCAATGGAATGTGCATCTGTTAAAACAGTCATAGAGAGAGCGTAATTCGAAGTTCGACCCAAGACACTCTAAATTTGGAGAGAATGGAGAACGTCTGCGAAATTGGTGCCTTTATTAACTGTATTTATCGGCTTGGCTCACAGAAGGTTCCAGACGCGCTATCACATAACAACAGCCATTGTGTTACATATTCATATCTATGTGTATACGTAGGTATGCGTATGTAGGAGTGCATCCCCATTATTGGCACTATTTGTTAGTAAACAGTATGAACTGCGTCTAAGACAGATAGGCACAATGTGCATCGCTCCGCTGTATATTGACAGTTCGTAAACAGGTTAAGCAGAATAAAAACGTAAAACAATAACAATGCCTTCATCGAGTTGTCTATCATCCCATCACGAACGAAACAATGCATAACACATTGATTGGACAAGATAGCGGTTGCGCACATAATCAAAGCGTGATTGAATTGCGATTTGAAATTCGTATGTAACAAAATACGTGTTCGAATCCAACGCAACAGTCTCTTCCTCCAATTAGATGTTGCCATTTCCCACTCTTTTACTCTTCCCTCGTCCATTAAGTGCACTCGCAACCTCCATAACCTCTTATGTCCCCTACATGGATCCCTTCTTTCTTTCTTTTCTATCACCACCACTCTTACAGGACCCAGCCACCGTACTTCATTAGGGAATCTTTCTATTGCCCTCTATTAACCTCTACAAATCCATTTATATCAGACACATTCGTAAAGAGTCTTAGGTATTTTTTGATATGCTGGCCATTGATAAAATTTCTTTCCCGCAAAAAGTTTTATCCTACATTAGTTATAAATTGAATAGTGTTCACTTCCGGATTCTCTCACTCTGTGAAAGTTTCTAGTTCGAATCACACGTGTCTCGAGATGTGCTGAAGTTTTTCTATTTTGGATATATTTGGGGTACTTAGGTCTGCTCAGGACTTAGTGCTTGCTTTTTCCATGGGTATGAGTAAGTATTTCACTTATATTTCACGTATTTATCGCTGAAGAAGGGAAAATTCTTATGAATTAACCCCGAAATTGGGACCAATACGGTAATAACGGATTTTTTAGAAATTTCTATCGGTTTGTTTCGAGACGCATAAATTATAATGGTTATTGACAATTTTTGTCTTTTTTTCGGCATATTTGGCATTAGAATTTTTCTTTCGCTCTAATTTTGTAAATTATTTATAAATTTAACCATTAAAGGTATTTTTGATATGCTGGGCATTGATAAAATTTCTTTCCCGAAAAAAGTTTTATCCTACATTGATTTGATTTTGATTTTGATTTTTCCAGTTTCAGCTAATGAGCTGTGGCCATGCTGGGGCACCTACAGGATGTCACAACATTAGTTATATATATATATATATGTTTATACACATATATATATGCATGTATATTATATAAATACTTGTATACATGTGTGTGTGTGTGCGTTCGTGTGTGTGTGTGTGTGTGTGTGTGTATTGGGGTGGACAAAATAATGGAAACACCTTGGAGAAAGCAAACAGTATAGAGTAGAGGCGAAGATAAACTTACTTGGAAATGGATGCGTCGCGTTCAATTAAATTATTTATTTATGTTTTAGTCATTTCACTGTGGCCATGCTGGAGCACCGCCTTTAGTCAAGTAAGTCGACCCCAGAACTTATTCTTTATAAGCATAGTACTTATTCTATTGGGCTCTTTTGCCGAACCGCTAAGTTACGGGGACGTAAACACACCAGCATCAGTTGTCAAGCGATGTTGCGGGGACAAACACAGGCTCACAAACATATACACACACATACATATATACATATATATATATATATATATATATATATATATATATATATATATATTATATATATATATACGACGGGCTTCTTTCAGTTTCCGTCTACCAATAACACTAACAAGGCTTTGGTTGGCCCGAGGCTATAGTAGAAGACACTTGCCCAAGGTGCTGCACAGTGGAGCTGAACTCGGAACCATGTGGTTGGTAAGCAAGCTATTTACCACACAGTCACTCCTGCGCCTATATATACATGCGTATATGGGTACAGGATGTCACCAACGGCGCAAATAACATGAAATACGTAAACAAACGAGAAAAAAATGGAAAACAGGACGAGAAAAAACACAGAGAGGACCACCATCCGCCCACCCACACATAACAACGCACCCAGACCGACAAATAAAGATACAATTTCACACACACACATACATACATGCATAAAAGCATACATACGCAGAAAAAAATCCCAAGTGTCTTCTACGATAGCCTCGGGTCGACCAAAGCCTTGTGAGTGGATTTAGTAGACGGAAACTGAAAGAAGCCCCATCGTACACTCAGGCGCGCGCGCGTGTGTATTTGTGTCTGCGTTTGTCCCCTACCATCGCTTGACAACCGATGTTGATGTGTTTACATCCCCGTAACTTAGCGGTTCGGCAAAACAGATCGATAGAAAAAGTACTAGGCTTACAAAGAATAAGTCCCGGGGTCGATTTGCTCGACTAAAGGCGGGGCTCCAGCATGGCCACAGTCACATGACTAAAACAAGTAAAAGAATAGAAAAGAAATAATACGTTTACAGATACTTACATATACATACAGCCAACAAACACACATATACATGCAGATAACACACACACACATATACATGCAGATAACACATATATAGATACAGAGAACACAACACCTGCGTAATTTATTCACACGCAGTATCCACACATATACATATACACCCACCATCCACAAATGTACGTACACACCTTACATCTTAATAACACGCATATATATATTATATAATATATATATATATAATATATATATATATATATATATATATATATATATAATATATATATATATATATAGGCGCAGGAGTGGCTGTGTGATAAGTAGCTTGCTTACCAACCACATGGCTCCGGGTTCAGTCCCACTGCGTGGCATCTTGGGCAAATGTCTTTTGCTATAGCCCCGGGCCGACCAATGCCTTGTGAGTGGATTTGGTAGACGGAAACTGAAAGAAACCCGTCGTATATATGTATGTGTATGTGTGTGTGTTTGTGTGTCTGTGTTTGTCCCCCTAGCATTGCTTGACAACCGATGCTGGTGTGTTTACGTCCTCGTAACTTAGCGGTTTGGCAAAAGAGACTTAGCTTACAAAGAATAAGTCCCGGGGTCGATTTGCTCGACTAAAGGTGGTGCTCCAGCATAGCCACAGTCAAATGACTGAAACAAGTAAAAGAGTAAAGAGTATATATATATATATAAACACACACCAGTGTTTCTCAATCATTGTTCACGTATGAACCCTTTTGGTTCCTATTTTACTCAGATGGACCCTCCTAGCCATTCCAAGTTTTTAAAAATCCCATTATATTTTTATAATTAAACTAGCAGTATCGCCCGTCGTTGCTCAGGTTTGTAAGGGAAATAACTATAAAGCATTTTTAGAGAGTTATAGCCAAAAAATAGCTATGAAAATAGGTGGAGTTGCGTCCCCTAGACAGTTTGCGGTTTGTGTTTCTGATTCTCGACCCCATGTCGAATTTATCGATTTTTTTCAGAACTGGGGGAACTTTTCAAAATTTTCGCTGCGTTAGTTTTGAATTATGACATTGGGCTATGTGTGTGTCAAGTTTCATCAGAGTCGGTTGAAAGCCGTGGTCAGGGTGAGGGTACAAGCAAACAGACACACAGAAACACGCACAGACAAACTGCCGTTTATATAGAGAGAGATATTATTAGGAATTCTATATTTTAAAAATTGTTAAAATAGCAGTATAACCAAATTATTGCAGATAAATTTTAACAGCAAAATCCTATGTGGACCCCGGTTGAGATCCACTGATATGCACATAGCAGTCTATATACTAAGCATCTACTACCACGCACATAAACCCACTTACTCACACTCTCCGTTGCAGACACACATGCACAACGCATCGACAAATGCACACACACTCGCAAAATTACGCCAGCACTTATGCACCTTATAGTATTCTCCGACACAACGAAACGCATTCCCTCATCAACTGTTTGCACGCACAAGCGTACGAAAATAACCCACGACACACAGCGCAGCATCACGGGAAACAATTATGTGCCAAGCACACCAAACATAAATTTCTACTCTTTCACTCACGCATATTTCACACACGCTGATTATCGCATACGATCTCTCACATATATACACGCGCAAATGTGCACGCATTACACACACACACACACACACACGCACATACAGACATCGCTGTTTGCAACACGCAAATAAATTTATATGCAGCCATCACTCACAGAAACATGAAACGAACTTAACGTGTGAGGTGAATATCCTCGTGGACTTTTGGGGTGCACAAAGCAATCTCTCACTAGCCGTTACTTTAATAATCCAGAATTCTACAAGTCAGAAACAACAAGACGCAGACGTGAAATATATATAACTACTTTATTCTCTTTCTTGTTGACAATAACAATAAGTGTGTTATCTGATGTCCTTGATTCTGGGCGCGCAAGGCTGAAAGTTCATAGATTGTAATATTTACAATGTCCAGCCGATGAAAACAGAAAGGGTCCAAGATGGCGTCGAACAATGGAGACGATGTTGGTCTGCAACAATTTTGGTTAAAAGTCTTCGGCTAAAGGACTGCTAGAATCTAATCCTGACGGAGAGAATATATGCGTGACCGTCGCCGTCAATCGCTGGGTCCCAAGTCATTGGCTGCTGCTGCTAGCGGTCAAACGTTCTACGACCCCCTTGCCTCGCTAACTGCTACGTAGGCAATAGGGTCGTGCTACCGGTGGTTCGCGCATGCGCGAGAGGGGCCTTCCTTTCTGTGCCTTGGTAAAGGCACCAACACGCGTTAAATACAAATGGGCGGTGCGCGAGCGCGCGTTATAATATCACTACAAACACAACACACACCTCACAGACGCTCGCAAGTTTACGTACTACTTTATAGACAATGCATATAAATACACACCTGTCTATTATTCATCTCCTCCGTCTACTAAGCACACACCTATTTACGCTCACCCTTCGGCCATTCTGTCCTCTGATTGACCTTTTCATTAAAAAAAAAAATACTTTAACGTTGACCTCTTCCTCTTTTAAAACGCCAACCAGCCACAGTAACACGCAATCTTCCTGGATTGTATCTCATTACAATATTTCATTTTTGTTCCTCAAGGCTCAGGAGTGGCTGTGTGGTAAGTAGCTTGCTAACCAACCACATGGTTCCGGGTTCAGTCCCACTGCGTGGCCTCTTGGGCAAGTGTCTTCTGCTATAGCCCCGGGCCGACCAATGCCTTGTGAGTGGATTTGGTAGACGGAAACTGAAAAGAAGCCTGTCGTATATATATATATATATATATATATATATGTGTGTGTGTGTGTGTGTGTGTGTTTATGTGTCTGTGTTTGTTCTCCTAGCATTGCTTGACAACCGATGCTGGTGTGTTTACGTCCCCGTCACTTAGCGGTTCGGCAAAAAAAGACCGATAGAATAAGTACTGGGCTTACAAAAAGAATAAGTCCCGGGGTCGAGATGCTCGATTAAAGGCGGTGCTCCAGCATGGCCGCAGTCAAATGACTGAAACAAGTAAAAGAGTAAAATAGTAAGGAAAGTCTTTTCCTCTTTCTTAGATAATCACAACGCTTGTTCACACACAAAAATTTAATTTACTTTGTACATTCACGAAACAGTTGCAGGCAAACTCCCGGCATTATATCACAACCAATACATGTTCCTGTTTTAATCTCACGCAAACGTAGGCATTCTTCGATCAAAGAACGTAATTTAAATTGCATTCACGCGCTCCACGAAACAACGCAAAAGCCTTCCACATTCCTGCGATATGTACCAATATTCATTACAGAAACCCACATGAGTCTCATAAAAATGTACGCCTGGCCTCACACGGACACACGGACACACGGACATGTACACACACGCACGGTGCACACACCCAAAGCACCCTCATACACGTAGCACTTAGCGACGTTGTCCATATATGCATGCACTATGCATACAAACACACATACCTCCCCACATGTACAAACATACCATGTCACTTCTACACACATTAAAAAAAAACACACCCTGCTGCATGTTCTCTACACACATACACACGCATGCATACACACACATCTTTAAACAAGCCCCTATACCAGTGCTTTTCAACCTTTTTGCTGGAGCGGAACCCCAAGGAAACATTCCACTGGCTCGAGGAACCCCTGTGCAATAATTTAATAGTCTTATGCACATATATCTGCACAGGAGAATTAAAAATTACTGCCGATTTTAGCAGTTTTGTAACTTCTTGCGGAACCCCTGGACTGTACTGGCGGAACCCTAAGGTTCCGTGGAAATCTGGTTGAAAACAACTGCCCTATACACTTTCCAACACCACACTTGTTTTATGCCCTTTTATAGGATGGCGTCATCCCAGGCAAAGACCATTTTTTTTTTTCTTTCATCACCACTTCGTAAATAAATCTCTCTTGCTCTCCATATGTGTGTGCGTGTTTGTGTGTGTGTGTGTTTGTGTGTGTGTGTGTGTGTTTGTGTGTGTGTGTGTTTGTGTGTGTGTGTGTTTGTGTGTGTGTGTTTGTGTGTGTGTGTATTTCCCATCTTTTCCTTTTTGTTCTCAAAAAAGATGAATTGTTTTGAAACATTGAAGGTATCTTTTATCATTAAATTAACACCTTTATCATCATACTGTGTTCTTTCAAAGCTGTATCATACACACACACACACACACACACACACACACACACACACACACACACTCAAACACACGCGCACACACATCATCATCATCACCATGGTCATCATCATTTAAAGTCCGTTGGCCAGAGGACTACATCAAGCTCTACTGTCAGCTTTGGCAGTAGAGCTTTCTATGGCTGGATGTCTTTCCTAACACCAACCTCTTTACAGATTGTACAAAGTGCCATTTTACGTGGCACCAGCACCAATAAGGTCACCAAGTGACTTGCTAGGCCAGTGCTTTTCAACCTTTTGCCAGAGCGGAACCCCAAGGAAACATTCCACTGGCTCGAGGAACCCCTGTGCAATAATTTAATAGTCTTATGCACACATATCTGCACAGGAGAATTAAAAATTACTGCCGATTTTAGCAGTTTTGTAACTCCTTGCGGAACCCCTGGACTGTACTGGCGGAACCCTAAGGTTCCGCAGAACCCTGGTTAAAAACCACTGTACTAGACAAAGATCCCACAACGAGAGGGTGTAGTATTATGGGAGGTGACTTTTGTGCCTGGTAATGAGAGGTGGAACTACGACAGAAGGATAGAAACGGGTGTCATGCTGTTGAGGGCAGGCACATAGCTACTCCAGTCAGGGGAGAGAGAGAGATGACAATGAAAATGTGTCAGAACATATCCACCCTCAAGGTACATGGAGGTGAATAATATAAGAAATGGTACAGACAACTGAACAAAACCCCTGTGCAGGGGATTCGTAACAGTGTGAAAGGAAAGTGGACGATACAAAGAAGGAGAGTGGGAAAGTAGTGTGCGTGTGTGAGTGGACACCTGTATCATCTCTTGTGAAAGGTAGAAGAGTCCAGTTTGCTGGACATTGTTGTAGAGCTGAAAACGAGGTAATTTCTACTCTTCTCTGGAAGCCATCTGCTCGCGATACCAGAGGGCGCACACTCTCCTACCCTGATGTAATCTCCAGAGATACAGGCATCCAGAAACAGGACCTACATAATGCTATGATGGACCGTGAAGTCTGGCGTAACATAGTAAATTCTATTGTCTCGACCACGGTCGAACGGTCGGACACATATACATATATATACACATACACACATACATAAACACATTCACATACACATTGGGGAGGGGTCGTTATGTATGCTACGTGTGTATGTATATATATATATATATATATATTTATATATATATATATATATATATATATATGTATATATATTTATATATATATCGGAAGGTTTGGAGATGATGTACAGGTATATATATTAGAAAAATTGAGGTAATCAGATCAGATGGTTCATATTTGTAGATATTTATTTATATATTACATTTTTTACATATTTTACGTATTTTGAATACGACCATCAGGGCACTCCCAGATTCTCCCACCCCCCTTTCCTCACCAGCCTTCCCTCTACTACCCTACCAAAAACTCACAACTACTTCGAACACACAAGTGCAAACAAGGGAGTCAGAGAAAGGCAGAATGCCACTTAAATCTGAACACTACTATAGAAATATTCTTTTAAGAAAACTTTTCTTCTAATTTTTCTAAATTTAATTATTTAATCGTTACAGTTGAAAAGGTCTCAAAATGACCGAAACCGGTACTGAAATGTTCACTATAAAATTATTTTAGCATTTTCTATTTTTTACTTGTTTTTTCATATATATATATATATATTATATATATATATATATATATTTGAGTAGAAAAATGAAATATCTTTTTATGGATAATTCGTTTAACCGTTACCTGGGTAGCAAATTCACATCAGAAATAACACGGTTGAAATTACGTGCCTAGGGCAGAGACTACGTGTTTTCGTGTGGAAATTTGTGTGTATTTTTATAAAATTTATGAATAAATGAAAGAATGGAGTTGAACGACAAATTAACAAATTTCCTTTATTTTCGAAATATGTTTCGAAGGCTGCATATTCCTAATTGTGAAGGAATAAGGGGTACATTATGCCGCTTTCTCATCAGGAAAAACAAGGAATTTATGTCAACATCAAGATTCACAAAAACTTTTAGATGACTGCTCTCACGGAGCGCATAGCGATAATGAGTGTCTCTTTAATATTCCTTTATAAGGAGTGACGTCAAACTGGTTGAATGTAGAAAATTCTAGAAGATTCTAAAGGTTCAAGAGTTCAAACGAAGTAGGGGGAGAGAAAAGTAAGGTGATTTGGAACAGGTCGTATGTATGGTGGGTTTTGTTAAATTCTTTTGTGAATGAGTGTCTGTGTGAGTGAATGAATATAACTGTATTAATACCTATGTGTGTGCGTGAATGTGTATGTGGATGGGTAGATGTCAAAAAAACAGATAGTGGTGTTGTAGCAGATATCTGCTACAACACCACTTTTTACGTGCCGAAAGGAAGCAACAGAAAGTAACAACCACACTCTTACCCGCGCGTAGAGCGGGTCACCTTTAGCTAGTATGATTTTGATTTTCCAGTTTCAGCTTATGAGCTGTGGCCATGCTGGGGCACCGCCATATATATATATATATATATATATAATATATATATATATATATATATAGGGAGAGTTTACGAAAAAAAAACAAAAGACGAAGACAGGTGGTGTACAAAACAAACAAATGTATTAGTATAACGCTCAGGAATAGAAAAAGTCTTTTACGTTTCGAACCTACGCTCTTCTACATATGTATATATATATATATATATAATATATATATATATATATATATATAATATATATATATTATATATATATATTCGGAGTGGATGGCATTAGGAAGGGCATCCAGATGTAGACACACTGCTAGATCAGACTGGAGCCTGGTGTAGCCTCCTGGCTTCCCAAAACCCAGTCGAACCATCTAACCCATGCCAGCATGGAAAACGGATGATGACGACGATGAAGGTGATATATGTATGTGTGTGTGTGTGTTAGAAAAAATAAGGTACTCAGAAATCTGGATGGTTTTATATTCACAGATTTTTATTAATATATCACATGTTTTTATAAATCATATATTAGCGCTTGCATCCACTCTGGTGGATTCTTCAGATTGAATTTTTGAGGAGATTCGTCTCTTTTTATAGTATCATTGTGTATGTAGGGGTGGAGAGAGATATAGGATAGTAAAATAGGGTGAGGAATTGGGAGAAAGTGAGAGAGAGTGCGCGCGTGTGTGTGAGTGTGCCTTTGCATCTTAAATGAGTGTCAATGGAAAAGAGAAGGAAAGGAAGAAGGAAGAGAGAAAGAAGAAAAAGTGTGTTTACGTCTATACAGCTGGTCAGTTCTTTCAATAGAAAGTGATTCTTGACCTTTGGCAAAACGATGTGGCTTGTTTTGATAAATGTTATTTTTCAAGACATTGACTGGCTTTCTTTTTATCATTGTCCAGTGAGAGAGAGAGAGAGAGTGTGTGTGTGTGTTTTTTTGGAGGGGGATTGCCTGTGTATCTGAAAGGAGTGTCAATGGGAAAGAGAAAGAAAGAAAGAAGGAAGATAGGAAGAAGAAAAAATTGTGTTGACATTTATATCGCTGTTCCGTTCTTTCAATCCAATGTTTGATTCACGTGCTGGGAAAACTGGAAAAACTGATATTGATAACTTTAGCCGCCGCCTCCGCCTTATGGAATTCTTTGGAAATAACGAAACAGAAGACAACTCAATCATAAGAAAAAAATCCCATTTCATCCCTTACAAGGAAAGTGACAAACACCTAGACGCATTCATAGAGACAATCTCCAAATTCCTCTCAACACACATAAATGCAGACAGAAACTCTGCAGAGGAGAAAAACAAGCCTTACAAAAACTAAGGAATGACAAGTCGATCATTATAAAAGAAGCTGACAAAGGTGGGGCAATAGTAATTATGGATACAGCTTACTACAAAGAAAAGATACTGAAGATGCTTAACAACCATACATACTGTAAAGAGGAACCAACGCCACCGGAGAAAGCAACATTAAAGAAGTTGGAACATTAGTCAATGATTACCAGGACTCCTTTACAGATAAGGAGAAAGATTATTTATGCAACTCAAGAACCAAAGAAAGCAACTTTTATGGATTACCTAAAGTTCATAAAAGCTCTGAAATACAGAGAGCTATAAAGGAACAGAGGAACCATTATATAAGAATACAAAGGCCCGCAGACCTCACAATGAGACCAATAGTGGCAGGGCCCCAGGCACCAACACAACAACTAACTTCATAGATGTACTCCTCAAACCTTTATGCCCACTGATACCAAGCTACATAAGGGATGACATAGACTTCCTCACACACATTCCAAATACGGTTCCGGAAAACACCATACTTGCAAGCTTCGATGTCACAAACTTATACACGAAAATACTACACACCCTGGGTCTGGAAGCGATAAAACAATGGGTAGAAAAATACAGGGAACTCATAGATAAACGTTTCAAAACAGACTTTATCACCAAAGCCACCCAATTAATATTTGAAGAAAACACATTCTCATTTAACAACAAAACATACCGACAGATAAAGGACACGGCTATGGGTACGAAATTCGCACCTTCATATGCCAACCTGGTGATGGGTTTCCTTGAGAACAAACTATACAATGAAATAGGGAAAGTCTTCGAACACGACTTCAGAGAAGACATTAAGAAAAAGTGGAAACGCTACCTCGATAACTGTTTCATCTTTTGGAACAGATCAGAAGATTCTACGAACATTCCACAACATCCTCAACACACGGCACCCATCTATCAACTTCACGATAGATACCAGCCACAACGAACTTCCCTTTCTAGACATCAACATCAAGATACACAACTCCATCGTTGCAACAGACATCTACAAAAACCGACACACACCAATATTTAAATTTCTACTCCTGCCACCCATCCCACATAAAAAGAAATATTCCATATAGTATGGCAAGACACATATGCAGCATAGTAACCGACTCACAAACACGCCAAATAAGACTAAATTAACTTAAAAACTTTCTACTAGAACAAAAATACCCACTCAAATTAATAAAAAACGAAATCTCAAGAGCAATGAAACTGGTCATCACACAACTCAGAACTCCAAAAACGAAAAACAAAGAAGACTTCATCCCTTTCATAAACACACACAACCCTAGAGTTACCAACATGTTTCAAATCATACATTCAAACTTACCAATAGTCCTACAAAGCCCAAAAATGGGAAACATATTAAACAAGTATTGCATAAAAAACAGTAAACGACAAGACAAGAACCTGAAGAAACAACTAACAAGAGCGAAATTCTCATCAGAGACTTTGTAAAAGAGTGTGGAAATGGTAGATGTGGGATCTGCAGTAACCCCATCTACAAATATATAGAGGGAAACAAACAAATAAAATTTAAAAGTAGTCACACATTCAAAGTAAATGCAGACATGAGTTGCAAGATGCAGAACGTAATATACTGCATAACCTGCCCCACATGCAAGGAGAATTATATAGGTGAAACTGGAAATTCTTTATGCCAACGAGCCAGAATTCACGGACAACATGTCCGAAAGGAGGAATTGCGAAAGATTCCACGGAGTTAACACTTAGATACATGTGGAGAAGGAAAATTGGAGATCTTTCCCTTCTATAAATGCCCAAGGAATGACACCTTCTTCAGGAAAAATATGGAAAAATACTTCATAACAAAGTTCTCCTCCAAACTGGATGGCTGAAAATGATTTATACTGGATGAAGTACCAATTTTGTAAAGTAAATTGTATTGAAAACACACACATATGTGTGAATATACATAAATAGAAACAATCTTACATCCAGATTCTCCAACTCATACCAGCAATCAAACATTGGATTGAAAGAACTGAACAGCAGTATAGATGTCAACACAATTTTTTCTTCTTCCTATCTTCCTTCTTTCTTTCCTTCTCTTTTCCATTGACACTTCTTTTCCACACACACACATGCACACATATACACACACACACAAAAAACATACTCTCTCTCTCTCTCTCACTGGACAATGATGAAAAGAAATCCAGACAATTTTTTGAAAAATAGTATTTATCAAAACAAGACACCCCTTGGAGTAGCCACCTGGTTTTGCCATTTTTAAAGGCCAAGAATCACTTTCTATTGAAAGAACTGACCAGCTGTATAGAAGTAAATACACTTTTTCTTCTTTCTCTCTTCCTTCTCTTTTCCATCTCTTTTCCACTGACACTCATCTAAGATGCAAAGGCACACTGACACACACCCGTGCACTCTCTCTCACTTTCTTCCCATTCCTCACCCTCTTTTACTATCCTATATCTCTCTCCACCCCTACACACTCAATAATACTATAAAAAGAGGCAAATCTCTTCAAAAAATTCAATCTGAAGAATCCACTAGAGTGGATGCAAATGCTAATATATGATTTATAAAAAACATGTGACGTATTAATAAAAATCTGTAAATATAAAACCATCCAGATTTCTGAGTACCTTATTTCTTCTAATATATAATACCTGCACATCACCTCCAAACCTTCTAATATACATATATATATATATATATATATATATATATATATATATATATATATATATATATATATATATACTTATAAATACATACATATATATATTACAGCCTTATTAGACCTCTGCAGTCAATTTGCAGTTTTGAAGACCTTATAACAGTAGATATAGATTCTTTGTGTGAAAATAATTCAAGGATTAGTGTTCTCTGCTTGAAGAATATATAGTTAAGTGCAGGCTACTCTACCTAATGTAGTGAGCAAAGATATACTTTTCAGTTAATCCATCAACATTGGCTATGATCACTATTTCACTTAGCTTGACTGTGTCTTCTCAAGCACAGCAAATCACCAGAAGTCTCAGTCACTTGTTATCATGTCTGTGAGACTTGACAACCAAAGGCGATGACAGGTGACTGAGACTTCTGGCAATTTGCTACGCTTGAGAAGACACAGTCAAGCTAATTGCAAAAACCACTCATACCAGTGACATGTAAAAGTCACCCATGCTGGTTACTCATAAAAGACACCCAGGCGCAGGTGTAGCTGTGTGGTAAGTAGCTTGTTTACCAACCACATGGTTCCGGGTTCAGTCCCACAGCGTGGCACCTTGGGTAAGTGTCTTCTACTATAGCCTCGGGCCGACCAAAGCCTTGTGAGTGGATTTGGTAGATGGAAACTGAAATAAGCCCGTCGTTTATATGTATATGTGTGTGTTTGTGTGTCTGTATTTGTCCCCCTAGCATTGCTTGACAACCGATGCTGGTGTGTTTATGTCCCCGTTACTTAGCGGTTCGGCAAAAGAGACTGATAGAATAAGTACTGGGCTTGCAAAAGAATAAGTCCCGGGGTCGACTTGCTCGATTAAAGGCGGTGCTCCAGCATGGCCGCAGTCAAATGACTGAAACAAGTAAAAGAGAAAGAGAAAGAGAGTCCACTCTATAAAGTGGTTGGCATTAGGAAGGGCATCCAGCAGTAGAAACCAAGCCCAACACAGACAGCTCCTTTCAACTGTCTAAACCCATGCCAACATAGAGAACAGACCTTAAATGATGATGATGATGCTGACGATGATATACCATAAATGTGTATGTTAACAAGAAAAATAGATGGATGCATTACTGGAGATCAATAGCAATATTGTGTAAATATGTGTATATATAAATACATATTTCTGCGTAGTTGTATCAAAACTACAGCAGTAAGAGCTTAAGTCGAAGTGTTAATGTTAAAAGTACAGATAATGGAGTCGATATCAATATATTAATATATTAATAGCACATCCATGTGGCTTCAAGTTCAATCTCACTGCATGACGTCTTGTGTTTAGTGTCTTCCACAAACAGAATCATCATCATCATCATCGTTTAACGTCCACTTTCTATGCTAGCATAGGTTGGACGGTTCAACTGGGGTCTGGGAAGCCAGGAGGCTGCACCAGGCTCCAGTCTGATCTGGCAGTGTTTCTACAGTTGGATGCCCTTCCTAATGCCAACCACTCCGTGAGTGTAGTGGGTGCTTTCTACATGCCACCGGCACAGGTGCCAGACGAGGCTGGCAACAGCCATGATTGGATGGTGCTTTTTACGTGCCCATCCATGCTTTTTACGTGCCTATCAGATTTCCTAATGCCCAATAGCTTGTGAGTAAAACTGGTTGGCTAAATGGTCAGTTGGTTGGTCGGTTGGTTGGTTGATAAAAATTGCTTCTCTTATGTGTCTACATCAGTGTGTGAGTGTGCATTGGTGTGTGTGTGTGTGTGTGTGTGTGTGTGTTTGCACGTGTGTGTGTTTGCACGTGTGTAATTTATGCATGCATTTTTATCTGTCTGTCATAATATTGACACCAGTTGAAAAATAGTGCTCTGGGTTATAAGTGCACACATGGCTGTGTGGTAAGAAGCTTGCTTCCTAACCACATAACCCAAGGTTTAATCCCCCTGTGTGACACCTTAGGCAAGTGTTTTCTATTATAGCCCCAGACCTACCAAAGCCTTGTCAGTGGACATGGTCAATAGAAATTGAAAGAAGCCCATCATATATAAATATGTGTCTTTGTGTCTGTGTTTCTGCCCCTTCACCACTTGACAACCAGTGTTGGTGTGTTTACGTCCCTGTAACTTAGCAGTTTGGCAAAAGTAACTGATAGAATAAGTATCAAGCTTACAGAAAAAAGAAATAAGTACTGTGGTCAATTCATCTGGCTAAAAAGTCTTCAAGGCAGTGCTTCAGCATGGCCACAGCTTAATGATTGAAACAAACAAACAGATAAAAGATAAAAAATATGTCCCACAACAAAGTGGTTTTAGAACAAATGGAGGTAAACAGGAGGAATGTTAAATTTTATTAAAATAATTAAAACCCCAAAACCCAAAGGACTTGGGTTGATACAGTCAATAGCCATTCAAGGTGATTCTCCAGCATGTGTGGAATTCATGGCTGAAACAACTGAAAAAGATAAAGAAAAACAATTGAGCATGAGGACCTGTGTTACAAACCCCTTGAGACCAAATCATTAGAATAAAAAAAATTGTTTTCCATTTTGTTATGATTTTTTGGGGGCTCCTCTTAAACAAGATTATCAACAACTACTAGATAAGTATAAAGCTGATGTATATAAGTGTAAAGGAATCTCTGTATTCTCTATAACTTTTTGGTATATAGGTGGTCATTGTGACCATCTAGCATTGGCCTAGTTTTCTTGATACAAAATCTGTTTGTCAAATAGAAGTAAACATCATCTAGGGCATTATAACCCCTTTCTACTTTGATTTCTTTAGGAAGAACTTCTGACATTTATTTCATCCCTATTTCTATAAATAGAAAATCTCTTTTGTCTTCATTCTCTCTCTATATATATATATAAACTCTGGACAATCCTAATCCAACTGAGCTCTGACCAAAAGTATTCCAGTTTGATCATCCTGACATATCTGTGAATCTAGTATCACATTGTCCAACATATCTTTCGTTTGTAAAACGATAGAATGGCAACTGTTTATAGAAAGTGAAGCACTACATTGAGGCACCTTCATTTGTTCATTTTATAATCTAATTCAAGAAAATCTAGGCACCCCATAGTCTTTCCAGGCTCACCAAGATATAGGCAACTGGTGTATCAATGATCTTTCATTAATTATAAATGCTTCTCAACCACATGGTTCCATGTTCAGTTCCACTGCATGACACTTTAGGCAAGTGTCTTCAGCTATAGCCTTCAGCCTTGTGAATGGATTTGGCACCCATGAGTGCCATAATCATCATCATCATCATCGTCGTCGTCGTTTAGCATCCGCTTTCCATGCTAGCATGCATTGGACGGTTCATCTGGGGTCTGGGAAGCCAGAAGGCTGCACCAGGCTCCAGTCTTGATCTGGCAGAGTTTCTACAGCTGGATGCCCTTCTTAACACCAACCACTCTGAGAGTGTAGCGAGTGCTTTTTACATGCCACCGGCACAGGTGCCAGACGAGGCTGGCAAACAGCCACGGTTGGACTGTGCTTTTTACGTACCACTGGCACGGAGGCCAGGCGAGGCTGGCAATGGCCACGGATGGTGCTTTTTTTACGTGCCACCGGCACGGAGGCCAGTCGGGGTGGCACTGGCAACGGCCATGTTCGGATGGTTCTCTTATGTGCCACCGGCACTAGTATCACAGCTGCAATTTCCATTCATGTTGATCGATTTTCATTTTGATTCTGATTTTATATTGTTTTAAATTGGTTTATTAATAGTAGGAACTATATACTTTTATGTTTTATGTAATGCTTATGAAGCTTCCTTAGAACACTGTTGTTAACGAGGTAGTTTCATTATTTGATATTATTTCAGCACATGACTTGGCCTTAAATATTATCTGCCTAACTGTTAGTGCCATTTTATTTATGCACTGCAGAACACCTATAGGATACATGTTTCTTACATACCTGTACATACCCAATTATTACTACAATTCGCTATATACAAGGTTTAGCCCTATTTCTTTCCCTACTTTTCGTAGTGCCACTGATTTATCAGTACCTCTTGCCTCCCCTTAACCCCTAACCTGTAGTCTCATTCTGGAAAGCTGATTGGAAATGGCTGTAAGATTTGTTATGTCATGCTTTGTATCCATAAATAAGATATAAATGTGCTCCAATCGATGTGTGAGTTAATCTATGGTTTGCTCCATTTTCTAATTATTTATTTATAAAATATATGTGTATATATATATATATATATATATGTATGTATATATATATATATATATGGCACATAAGAAAACCATCCGAACGTGGCCGTAGCCAGTACCGCATCGACTGGCCTCCGTGCTGTGGGCACGTAACAAGCACCATCCGATCGTGGCCGTTGCCAGCCTCATCTGGCACCTGTGTCGGTGGTGGCACATAAAAAACACCATCCGAGCGTGGCCGTCTGCCAGCCTCGTCTGGCACCTGTGTCGGTGGCACATAAAAACACCATCCGAGCGTGGCCGTCTGCCAGCCTCGTCTGGCACCTGTGTCGGTGGCACATAAAAACACCATCCGAGCGTGGCCGTCTGCCAGCCTCGTCTGGCACCTGTGTTGGTGGCACATAAAAAACACCATCCGAGCGTGGCCGTTTGTCAGCCTCGTCTGGCACCTGTGTCGGTGGCACATAAAATCACCCACTACACTCTCGGAGTGGTTGGCGTTAGGAAGGGCATCCAGCTGTAGAAACACTGCCAGATCTGACTGGACTGGTGCAGCTTTCGGGCTCCCCAGACCCCAGTTGAACCGTCCAACCCATGCTAGCATGGAAAGCGGACGTTAAATGATGATGATGATGATGATGATGATATATATATATATATATATATATGTATATGTATATGTATATATAAATATATATATATATGTATCATGCATGCATGTATATATATATACATACATGCATGCAAATATATATATAAATAAAAAGGGGGTTGTATGATTGGTATAGAGGGATATATATTATTCAAAGAAATTCCAACTCTGCTTTTTATGTTTTATTTATATTCTTTATAATATTAATGTAGAATATAGAATATATAGTATAAATAATATATATATAGTAAAACGAAATGAAGTATTGATTGTCTTATTGAACAGATGAAATGTTGAATATAAAATATCAGGGGACTAGTATATTTTCATGTGTTATAGCAGTCTTCAAGGTCCCAGGTTGTGACAGAAGTGTTTCAACTGTGATTAAACCTAAATGCAGAGGTTAGAAAGAAATGAGCTAGTATGCTTCACTGGATGTGTAATGTAGGTGTACATGTTCTACAAATTTCCAATGTTTTGAGAGAGAAGTTAGACATAAAAGGAATTAGTTGCTGTGTGCAAGAGAGAAGACAGTGCTGGTCATGTGATGCAGATGGATGCCGACGGTTCTGATCTCTCAAAGAAGATGGAATATGGGTAAGTAGGAGACCCAGGAATACATGGGATGAAATACTGAATACCTACCTCAAGGTGCATCTTCAGGAAAGATGTCAGAGGACTGAGATGCCTGGTGCCTTGTTGTACTCAAGAAGATCCATACTCCACAGCAAAAGTGTTAAGACTGGTCCTTCTGGTGGTGAAAAGCACATATAAGCACCTGTGCAGTACCACATAAAAGCGTCCATGCAGTACCATGTAAATACACCCATGTGGTGCCACATGAAAGCACCATGTGGTGCCATGTAAAAGTAACCAGCACTCTCTGTAAAGTGGTTGACATTAGAAAGGGCATCCAGCTATAGAAACCATGCCAAATCAAACTGGTGTCTGACACAGCTCCCCAGCTTGCCAGCTCTGGTCAAATCGCCCAACCCATGCCAGCATGGACAAATGGACGTTAAATGAAGATGATATATATATACATATATATATATATGTGTGTGTGTGTGTCTGTATTTGTCTCCCACCATCAATTAAG